>NW_016159774.1:0-791 GCF_001687245.7 Rhagoletis zephyria | reverse complement strand
TTATCAAATTTTCTGTGACTACTTTGGACTTAGCAATTTTGCACATCACGGAATAAAACGGGTAGAAATAAAACAAGTAGTTAGATCCTTTCAGAAACGGTGCATTTTCAATATTCCTTGCTTCCTGCATCAAAAACTAATTGTTCATAAAAAGTGGACTTAGCAACATTTCACTCTAAGCTAGCGATATGTAATTTTTCTATTTTGAATCANTCGATTCCTAGCTTTAATAGAATTGCCAAAATGTGACGCAAATTCAGTGTTTGCAGCTATTAAAGATTTTTTCCGTGCATATGAGATTCCAATTGAAAATGTTATTGGCTTGGCTACGGACGGAGCTAGCGTAATGGCGGGACATTTAAAAAGCGTAAGAACTCTATTTGAAGCGGAAACAGATATTTTTTACTTAAAATGTACATGTCACTCACTCCACCTCTGTACAAGCTATGCTTGCAAAAAATTGCCACAGCAAATAGAGTGGCTGTGACGAAATATTTACGGGTTTTTCTCGCACAGCCCTAAGCGAGTATACGATTTTATAGAATTTCAGAACTATTGTGCGGTAAAACCACACTAAATTTTAGGGATATCCCATACAAGGTGGCTCTCATTAGAAGGAGTTATTTTGCGCATCCTTGAACAATAAGCGACCATAATTTGAAAAGCGATTTGGATATTAATTCTTTTTGGCAAAAGGTAGCAAGCTTTTAAAATGGATTCGGCGAGCTAATGTTCCCGGAACTGACCAATTTTATTTTTAATTTATTAACCTTGCCGCATAGCTCTGCAGC
>NW_016159773.1:51670-77277 GCF_001687245.7 Rhagoletis zephyria | reverse complement strand
GTGTATGTGAGAACGTGTATTGCGGTCGCAGCTTGCACAACAACAAGACTACCTACAATAGAATACAAAAAATAAATGTACATACAAACATATATTCGCATTTATTAAATTTCAAGGCAATATCTAGATAATGGCATTTCCTTAAATAAATCGAATGTGGAAGTAATTGGTATTTAAAGTTTAATATTACGGTACAAATGTATGTACATTTGTACTGTATACTCTAGGGCTGCATAAATGGTTTTGAAAGGGCAATCAAAGCATTTGCTAATTTCGCTATATGTACTTCACTTCACTTTCAAATGCTGTCAAATGCGGACTACTGCAAATAGTGAATCAAAACGTTGCTTCAACAAAACATTGCTGTAATAAAACATCAAGCACTACTGCATTTACTGTCGAGTACAACTACTATACAGTAAGGCAGCTAGTGCTGTAAAATTATATGTATGCATTAGGGCTGTGCGATTATTCGATTACTCGAGCAAGTTGTTTAATCAATTATTCGGTTAATCAATTACTCGAGTAATCAAGATTTTGATTACTCAAAACGATGATTAATCGAGTTACTTGAAATATGATTACTCAAAAAAAATAATTTTGCTCGTTAAAAGAGTTTGCTTTGGAAAATGCTTATTTTCTTTTTTACATTCTGTGTATGAAAAAAATTTTTTGTTTTAATTTTTGAAAACAGAAACGTCGTTTTCAAAGTATCAAGGAACTTTAACTACTTTATACATATGTAAAGAGTTGAAATGTTGATTACTCATTTTACTCGAAATGTTGATTAATCATAAAGCAATTTACTCAAATATTTTTGTTTTTGGTTAATCAAAAATCTTGATTACTCGAGTAACTGAACTTTTGAGTAATCATAATTTCCAATTAATCGAATAATTAAGTCATTTACTTTATGATTAATTAAAATTTTGAGTAATCAATTAATCGCACAGCCCTAGTATGCATAATTGCAGTGTGTCTCTATTTTACCTAAACTTAGTAACAACAATGTATATATGTATTTATGTTTTTTATTAAAATAATATTTGATACTTGTATCATGGCTAAAATTTAACATTTAAACTGCTGCCGATTACTGCACACCCAATTGCTTTATTCACTTCATTTATTGTCAAGTGCATTTGCTTCATTACTGCATTTATTGAAGTGTGCAATGCTGTGTACAGCAAAAGTAAAACCATTTGCGCAGCCCTCTAACTTCAGTTGGCATGTTTAGTTCATTTAGGTGATCGGGGCGTCTAGATCGAATCACTCAACGAATCAAACACTTAATTTATGTTAAAAAATATTGAAAAAGTAAAAATTTTAAAAAGGTCTATATAGATTTGCATAGCAATTAGATGACCCCTTTTTCAGCAAAAAAAAATTACAACTGTTGATAGTAGTGATTTAAAAATATTACTAAACATACGCGCCTTTTTCGTATGACACTTATATTGTGATACATATTTAAATTATCTAATACTCTTAATTAAAATTGAATTTAATTATAAAATCAGGTGGCAACCCTCCTACATGCAGTTTAGAAATAAAATTTCTTCAAAGCAATTTTGTTATATATTCATATTGAAGTAGTTTATTTAACCTATTGCTAATATTGAATTTAGCTTTGTAAGAAGGAGGCAACCCTCTGCAAAATATTTTCAAACCACAACCTCTTTCGTCGGACATGCATATCAGAAAATACATTTCAATTTTCTGCCTTTATTTAATTCGAACTTGCTTGGAACAGGTGGCAACCCTCCTACATATAATTAAGAAATAAAGCCTTTACAGAAACGTTTCCTTTTGATCCGTGTCAAATTTTAAATGCACTACATATTGACAAGTTTTAATAATAACTATATTTTTTTACCATTTAATTTTAGTTATTTTGTATTTGTATTTGTAAAGATAGGGTTTACTCTTAAAAAAAGTCGTATAAATCTAAGATTCAAACTTTGTGCAATATAAAAAAAAATAACAAACTTTTGTAGAAACCTTTTTAGAGGATTTTGAGTATACAGTTTCGTGGTACATTCAATTTTATTAAAATAAAGTGCAATTAGCTAAGATTTAACGTCGATCTTTATCATTTTTTTGTTGAAAAAAGTCATTTTTGTATGGAAGAGGCACTGTCAGCAAAAAAAAAATGACGAAAATCAACGGTAGGTCCTAGACGCCTTCATATCGAGTTTTGTTCTTAAAACACAATAACCGTTTCTTTTAATGTTTGTGTTAAAAATTTGCAAACCGATGTATTTCGCTGCCTAAAGGTGAAAACGTGTCAAGTCCACTTTATTTAGTTTTTGATGCACATAATGGTCTTGGCACATTTTCACCTTTAGGTAACGATTTGCTTTTTAGAAATGGTTTATACAAATAACGGAAATTTAAGAAACCTAAATACAGACATTTCATATGCAAAAGTTTTAAGAAAATGTTAAAAAAAAACTAACATCGTGAAAAGGTAATTTTTTCATTTAAAATCGCGCCGGCCCGGCACGAGTGCAAAATCAACTTTCAAAAACACGCACGAGCCCGCACGTTAAGAATTTTAGTGGGGCCCGGCCCGGCCCCTTGATGAACCGAACTTGTCTAAATTTGATTGCTTGGAAATCGAAGATTTTGAAATGCAGCTGATTGAGTTCCAGCGTAATTCAAAATGGACTAAAACCTTGTCGAAAGGAAAAAAGAGTTGGACTAATCGAATATGAAAGACCCCATTAGCCAATTTGAGCAAAAATTCTAAAACTAAAATTTTGCAAACTTGGAATTCAATTCCTGACATATTAGTTGTCTGCAGAAGCTGACGTTTATTATATTGATAATATTTTCATCTACCTATGCATGTGAGTCCTTAGCACTTACCACGTAACACGTCAACAGAGACATTTAAGAGAGACTTAATTCAACAAAATAATCTTAATAAAAATTTAAAACAAGCTTTTGTTTAACATGTGCACTAAAATAAATAAAATAAAATAAATCAAGGGTTTTTAAGTTCAATAAAATCTAGGTGGTGAATAGAATTACTGAAATGAACATACACTCCGCTTCACTTGAATATGTACACATTTTTTCCGCAAGATCGCAGTTTAAATTTGGACTTTTGAAAACCGGAGAAGCTTCGCTTTAATTTCATTTTGAGGAATGATCAAAATGATTCATAGCTTCGAGCCTCCTCTCCAAAATTTTATTCTGGCTACGCTAATTATACATACTATTCGAGGATAAATAGGAAAGCGTTTCGCCGCCCTTGTTTCCTTTCCAACTAAACTTCAAGATTACATAAATATATATTTGTATCTAAAAATGGGGTAGTATCTACATTCAAATCTGATCAATCAAATCAGATGTTTCGGAATACCAATTTAAACAAATGAAAATTCTTCATTATTTTACGATAACAAATCTCGTGGATTCTAAGGATTTTATTTTTTGGTAAGCACTTTTTTTGTATAAATGGAGAAACGCCATACAAGTCACCTGAAGACAATTTTCGCTTATCCATTTATTATTTTTATTCACAGAATACATTACATTAACATGTGCATGTCGTTGGAGGTAATCGAATAAATGTAAAATTGTCTTGAGGCGACTTGTAATGAATGCGTTCCACAATTGATACAAAAATAAGTGCTTACCAGAAAATGAAAAATGTTTGCTGGGAATGTATATATGTACATATGTATGTATGTACCTACACATACATATAATATTGACGTGTCCCGATTGTTTGGGTCTTCTTAGTTCCATGAGTTCAGTTAACCGATAACCAAAAATAATGTATTTAGTAAAATTTTTAAGTCAACGGATAGTGGCATGCACACTACGCATTTCTGTTGAATAGATAGTGGACTATCTAATGCACAACACATACATACATACATACATATATGTACAACATATATGCGGTACATATCGTCGATGTTTTTGCAAAACCGCCCATCGATCGGTTGAGATTTGGTAACCCTGAAATCCAGGCATCGAGACTTAAAGCGCCGTTACTCACGGACGTCAAAACGGAGAACGGGTCAGCTGATCTATCTTAAGGGACCTTCGTGTTAACAAAAACTCACCACCGCATGACCGTGACGTAGTCGTTGCTTCTTTCTCGTTCTGTCAACAGCAAACTTGATATGTTGCTACGTACTTCTACGCTGCGCTATGTACCTACACGTTTGTGGGTGACCGCGCTCTTATGCATAAAAATCGTAAAATCTTTATTAAGACAACAGATTTGTAAAATAATAATAGCTAGAAAAAAGACTGCCTATCAAGGCAATGCCTGCCAAGAAAACCCGTTTTTTCGCCCGCCTGTAAAATTTGAGTGCCGTAAGATAGGCGGTTTTGCAAAAACATCGACGATATGTATGTATGTGCATATTAAAAGCAAATTGCTTTCATAAGCGAAATTTGTATGTATGTACATATGTATGTATGTATGTATCGTGAGCCATACTCTGCTTCGGTTTTGATTTGATTTTATTTGATACGTACCGAATAATTGGTGCCCATTGGTTTACCGTTTTTACCACCATTGACCGATTGATCGTTTGCCTGCAGATAAGTGGGGAATGGGATGGTAAAATACACTTAGATTTAATTAATTTTGCTTTCTATTTGCCTCATTGGATCAAAACGTACATAAATACAACTCAAAATCAAAGACACAAAACAATTATTCTAAGTAAATAAACCGAAAACAAGCTACGTATGTACGTATGCTAGGAAGGTAGGTACTTTTTAAAACTACCTATGTACATACTTAAATATTCCAAATACTACTGGGGATAGATATACATACATATGTACAAAAAAAGGTTACGAACTAGAGGGGTGCGATTATACAGGAGTAGGCGCTCGAAGTGTTACCCCAATAAAAAATCCTATAATTTTGTAAATTTATTTTATTTTCACACATCAGTTCACTATTACTAGGTGCAATCCCGTATTCCTCGGACTCGGACTAGTAAAACTGTCAAAAAATAAAAATTCGCTCAGAGCGAGAGAGTAACATGGAAAAGTACGGGATCGCTTTCTAGTAAAAAATGGTTACTTCTGTCAACTTCAACATAACCTCCAAATTTTGGTTGTAAATTTTTGCTTATTTTGTATGTAAACGCACTCAGCTCACACATGTAAATAACCAAAAATACTTTCAAATTCATTAGAATCCACTTAAACAAATAATTAAATACTTTTCAACATGAATTAGCAGAGTGCACTTTTTTTGTTTACAAATTGGTTGCCAAACATACTACAGCTGATCGTTTGACACATTTACCAGAATTTACCAGCAAAAAATTCTCGGACTAAAACTGGTAACTTCTGACAGAGAGAGAACCGTATTTACTCTCTTTTTTGTCCTCTCAATAGTCAGAGAACCGAGTACGGGATCGATTTCCAGTAAAATCTGACTGATTCTGACTATTTCTGACTAGTCCGGACTCGTACGGGATCGCAACTACTGTTTGATGTAGCCACCTTAACGCGGATAATAGCAGCGTCGATTCTGTCCACGAATGCCTCACGTGCTGCTCGAATTTGGTCTAGGGAAATTTTATGTTGAACAGGTCGTTAAAGTAAATCAACAGATCTACCGAGAAAACAAAGAGCAACGATGCTTTATTCCCTTGGACACGAAAACAATTCATAAAGTTCACGAAACTCAACGTTTTCTGAAAAACACTTGACAGCTTAATTTTTTTACAGCAATGGCCACCATATTCACCGGACTTATGGTCCCGGCTCGAGGCCAAAATATCAATTAAAAAAATACTTTGAAGATTACTCTTCGCCGACACTGGAACAAAATACCACCAGACCACATTCGTGCCACTTGTGAAGCATTCCCGGACAGACTCGATGCTTCTATCCGCGCTAAAGGTGGCAACATTGAATAGTTATACATTTTTCTTAAAATTTGACATGTTTTCTTCATGAATTATGTATGTTTGTAAAAAGAAATATATGTACAAAACATTAGCACTTTTAATCCGTAAGACTTCGAGCGTCTATCCCTATACAACGACTTCGATATCCACTTGTGTAGCCGTTAGGGTGGTCAAAAAAAAAAAAGTAGAGTCGGCATTTTAATGCTCTCGCCCCTAGGATTGTTCTATACCGCAAAAATATAACCCTGTTTTTATTTTCGTTTGGAAAACTATATTTCTCTCCAGCACACTTCCAATAATAATACCCAGATGTTTATGTAACCAGGTTTTAATATTAACAATTTTTTATAGGTCCGCAAAAAACACCAAACATTCAGTGGTTGCCCATAAAAATCTTTTGTATTAACAAGTAATTTTTAGCAAAAAAAAACCGATTTCAACTCCCATAAAAAAAAAAATATATATATATATATCTCATGATCCACTGATCGGATCTCAACCAGATTAGTATGGGACCACCTCTGAGACACTACCCGATGCAAAAAGAATTATCGAAATCGGTTGACGTGGTCCAAAGTTATGCGGTAACATACATAAAAAAACAAAAAAAATATTCCGACGAACTGATAACCTCCTCCTTTTTTGGAAGTCGGTTAAAAAATGGTAAAATAAACAATTGGGTATTATTATTTGAAGTCTCCTAAAGTAAAACAGTGTTTTCGAAAAAAAAAATAGGGGTATATTGTTTTCGATATAGAACAGTCCTAGGGGCTGAGAGCATTGAAATTCGCACTTTACCCTAGAATAAATGTATGTACATATGTATGTATGTATGTATGTGAAATACTACATTTTTTAACAACAGTTTGTAAATTTGAATATATGTATGTATGTAGATGCATAAATACTGCGTACATACCCGGTAGCCGGAGGATTTGAAATGGCAGCCTCGTTTGGTAAGTGTCGATTTCATGCGAATACAAAACGATCGCTCGTAGCCTTTGTACCCGCTGGTAGAGGACACTGTCATTTGCGCAGAGACTGAAAAAAGTTAAATTAAATTGAGTAACGTAATCAGTATCTAAGCATAAATTGAAAAAGCTACATGTATCCATGCACAGTGGCGAAGATCTAAATAGGGCCGGCCTCGACATTTTAGCAAGGTTTGGCTATTTTTCTTTTGCTTCATTTAATGTTTATTATTTTTTTTTATGAAAGTGAAGCTTATTTCCTAACAAAAACCATATATGTAAAGCCAAGTTTCAGACTTGATGCAAACCCCATTTAAAGTTCTGCAAAATTTTCACGAAAATTTGCAAATTTTTTAATCAGAATCTCAAAAAAAATTTTTTTTTTGCAGTTTTGTAGCTCATTAAGGTTGAGCTTAATAAAGTGCAAGTGCAAGGTTCTGCTCATTTGCTTTCTTATCAAAAAATTGTCGAACGTAAATATGTATGAAAATTACGCACACACACAAATACGTATGTATGTATGCGCTGCTTTAAAAAAAGGATCGAAAAATATATGGCAATTAAGGATGCTGTTGCCGGCTAATACCTCTAGGAGCATTAAAGAAGGATGTTAAGATCTGTTAGCTTTTGTGGAAAAAATTATCAAAACAATTTTTTGTCCCGTATTCGGCTTCCATAAATATGGTTACCGTAGCTGGGTTAAGGCGGAGGTGGTTGCCGTTGTCTGCCTTTTTTGAGGAGCGGAAAAAGAGGGTTGTCCGTCCAGGCAGAGGTGCGCTGTAATTGGGTAAGGTCAAATAGCTCCGACTAGGACAACTGGGATTTATAAAAAGCCGTGTCTCGCTAATCCTTAGTAATCTACATTAGTGTGCGCTCTATGTTTCAACCAACTTTTGGAAATCTAGGGCTCATCTTTCCGTTAGATTAGAAAATTTTTCCTAGAGCACCTTTTATGAACAAATGAGTTTTGCTTTGTAGCTTAAAAACAATTTTTCCATACAAATAAAGCGCACACTAATGTACTATACATACATATGCACATACATACATACATGCAAGCATTTTTATCTGTATTTACTTATGTACGTACATATGCGGGCAGGTTCAGCAACTCACTTCCGAATGAATTTCATCCAAGGTCACATTGAATTCAAATTGAATGGGGTTGAAATTCACTCGAAAGTGCCTTACCTTTGAGACCTTTTGTCGAACTTACCGTCGGGGTTATTCGTGCCGTGAGTGCCAATGCCGTCGTCTGACGCACCTGAAGTGGGCGACGCCAGGCCAGTTGTGCCGTTGCCATTACCACCACCAGCAATGCCGCCGTTAGTTAAGCTTAATCCCAGTTGATCGGCAATTTCCGCGTGGTCGCTCTGATGAACGTAGTCGAATATGCTACTTCCTGTCATTTCCACCTGAGACAGACCCAAGTAAATAGAGACTGTTTCCGATATGTATAAAAATCGACCATCTGCAGCAACGGCTAATGCGAATCCATCGAGGGACTGGAAGGAAGGCAAAACAATATACATACATACACGTTGGTCCAGGCTGATTACTATTTCAACATAATATAATATTCCTGTTTTCCTTAATTTTTAGCTAATATCTAATCTCATCATTGCTGATGCCCAAAATTTGACATTGCAGAATAAAATGTAAACAAAAATGACAATCCATGGACCACTTCGAATGAAGAAAATCAAAATTGCAACCCTGCTGCTGTTACCTATTCAACGTGCCTTTCAACCTGGTGAAAACGAAATGTGTGGTTTCCTCCACCAGCCCATAAAACCTACAGTCCGCCCCTACAGAAAGACCCATCTAATTTAAATGGTATGTTAACTTGCAGTGTGCTTTCAGGTAGCCAGTAAGAATTTTAAGTTCAAGGAGTCTTTCGGAATTCCTCCTGGTAGGAGCTATGAATCTCTTTGATTGTCTTATTCGCTTTGACTTCCGCCAGTGGGCAGCAATCTGAGATTATTCCCTGCTAGCTCCTAAGTAGTTCTGCAGTGCATCCTTTAGATGTACCACTGAACAGCTCGGGACCATGCAAGCGATTTTGGTCTACACGTTTTGCGAGTCAGCCCTGTCGTTGCCTTCAAACCCTCCATGTCCCGGAACTCACCGTTACGCGTTACGCTACTGTGGGCTCCCAGAAGGTTCAAGAGTTCACAAGCCTTGATGCCGTTTTAAACGATTCTAAGATCTTTAACGCAGACTGAATATCCGAAATAATATTTGTTCTGGCCACAGACTTCAATTGCGAAGAGCTCCGCCTGGAATATGGTTGGGTACAAGCCCATTGACATACTCTTCTGAAATCTTGGTCCAAGTATGCCACAAAGTATACATATATGGAGTTCATATTGTATATCGGCAATAATAACGTTTGTACTCAAAAATCAGGTATATTTATATGTTTGCGGCCGCCGTCATACGAACGCACCGGTGAAATATTCGTTGAAAAACGGTTGCTAAAATGTTTGGAGATACATATTTTTTTATTTTTCGCAAACAACTATTACTTATTGAGACGGAACCTAACAAAATCCAATCAAGGCTACCAACCTACCAAATGGAAAAAAACCTACCAGTTTTGGTAGGAAAAGCCCATGTGTGGCAACACTGGCGCACTGTCTCAAACCATTCATAGAGCATAGAGGGAAGACCACCTACTGCCGTCCCTAAATTGGAGCGCAAAGCGTTGCGTTTTCCAGTGCCAACGAGTGTCACCGCGCTCTACACCCAAATAAACGCGTCGTAATTTTTTGCCTTTTCTTGATTATTCTTTCACTTTTTGTCCTATCTCTTTCTTTCCGTCTTCTGAAACCAACTTCAACACGTAACGCCCTTTCAAAAATGAAAATTCCATTTGCTCGACGCTAGCGCCGCTTTATTAGGTGCATTTTTTTTGTAAACGAGCGACAAAAGTACGCTCAACTCGGGTAAAATTTCCTTTTAGCTACTTAAGCAACCCTGTTGGCATCTGGCAAGAAGCATGTGATTAGTTAACGGAATTTAGATACCAAAACCGCTGTGGTGTAGTGGTAAGCAGTGCGCGCTTTCACTCACCAGCACCTGGGTTCAAGCCCTGGTCAAAGCAACATCGCAAAAAATTTAGAAAAAGGTTTTTCTTAACAGCGGTCGTCCCTCGGCAGGCAATGGCAAACCTCCGAGTGTATTTCTGCCATGAAAAACAGCTTCTCATAAAAATACAATCGCCGTTCGGAGTCGGCGTAAAACTGTAGGTCCCTCCGCTTTGTGTGACAATATCAAGGCGCACGCCACAAGTTGGAGGAGAAGCTCGGCCAAACACTAATATATGTGTAAGCGCCAATCTATTATTATTATTATTATTATTATACCAAAACCAATAGAAATGAGTAATTATGCGAGGAAATGGCGTAAAATATAGATTTATTTGCAATATATAAATCATGAAGGAAACAGGGCCTGAAACCCAGGGATGTCATCGCAGCACTTTGCAGCTTAGAAAACGTGCCTAACGAGATTGGTCTAGCAGTGAACGAAAACAAGACAAAGTACATCCTGCCAACACATAAAATGTCTTCGCGTTGGCAGTCATAACTTTGAAGTAGTGAAGCACTTTGTTTACTTAGGATCCCGCAAAATCATCACCAATAATGCCAGTCTGAAAATAAAGTGAAGAATAACTCTTACCAACAGGTTAACACCTTTGGGCTCGGTGGGCACTTGAAAAGCACGACGAACAAAAATCACGCTCTACAAATCTCTCATCATGCCCGTTCTTTTATATTTATGCCGCACGAACATGGACGATGTCTAACAAAGATGAGAAGGCTTTGGGTGCCTTCGAGAGAACTATACTACACAAGATCTAGGGCCCAGTTGGCGTGGGCGACGCGTCTCGAAGAAGATGGAATGACGAACTCTGCGAGCTTTTTAACGACATGGACATAGTTAAGCGCTGACTTGGACATGTTGTACGTATGGATGACGACGCTCCGATGAAAAGATCCTTCGACTCCCATGGGTGGACAACGAAAGCAAGGGCGCCCACGAATGCAATGGAAGGATCTGTCCGCACCTGAGATGAACAGCTGGCGCAGATCTGAAAATGAGAGAGGCGACTGGGGAAGTTTTTTTTTGTTCTCGGCCCAAACCGACATACGGTTGTAGTGCCAAATAAGAAGAAGAAGATAAGGTAAAGTAAATACTGAATTAAAATACCCTTAAAGAAAGTGCACTATATGTCGAATCTAGTTATGAGATTATAAATTACATGCCCAAGATTAAATACTTTCGAAAATATCGTCGGTGATACTGCAAAACGGTCTATGTCTATTAGCATCCTTGACACTTAGATGGTCTCTTACGTGCACCGGAATGCATCTGTAAAGCGATCAGATACAGATAACAGATCCATTAACCACCAGGGGTCATAAGTGACATAAAACGTTTTGAAGCATCACCTACGACATATTAACTAACATCCCTATTCATAAAAAATAAAATATGTTTCATAAATCGAAAATTTATCTTGAAAATCTCACTTCATAAAGCTTTTCAAACCTATTTTATTTTTTAAGGTGCCGGGCTTGGCATATCAGCGAGCAGATCAGCTGATTTATTTTTTTTTCAAATTATTTGGTCTCTAAAGTGTCAAATATGTATAGTTTTTTTTTATTTTTTCTTAAAATCGTCAAAAAGTATTTTCATGTAAAACCTTTTTTCATAAAAAGAAGAGATTGAAAACCATCTTTTGGAACGTTTAGCAAGAAAGCAAGCTGCGCTAATTTAATTTAAATTTTTTTTTAAATTTTCGTTTACATTTAACATGGCCTACTATGACATTAAAAAAAAAAATTATATTTTTTGAAACTTGAGACACCTCAAGCAACAACAAAATACAAGTAAATGTTGTTTTCGCTCTAATGCTACTACCTGTTTAATATGGCTTCACGCCGGCGGATATTTGCTAGGTTTGTTAATAACAAAAAATAAAATTTATATATTTTTGTATGTATATTAGTGTGGGCCGAAAATCCGCTTTTTTAGAATTGTGATTGGTAATAGCAAAATTATGGTTCATTATGCTCCAAAAACAATCTGTGTGAAAGATGACAATTTTTGGTCAAGGCTCGCCAAGTCCATTAAAGTTCAATGTGCTCAATAAAAAATAAATACATTAACTAATACTTTTTTTTTTAAATAAAATTGCAAGTATCTTCGAAAGTATTAGTCCTACATAATTGCGTATATGGACCTTTTTTGTAGATAATCGAAGTAAGCTAAGAACAAATTTTTTGTATGACTTGAACTTTGACGGACTTGGGCGAGCCTAAGATATTGACCAAAAGTTGCCATCTTTCACACAGATTGTGTTTAGAGCATAATGAACCACATTTTTGCTATTACCAATCAAAATTCTAAAAAAGCGGATTTTCGTCGCAAGCGTGTAAATGTGTTCGAATTTTTGCCTAAAGTGCTCAGCAATGTCTTGTAGCGAAAATATGTTCAAGATCGTGTTAATTAAAACGCTTTTGAAAAACGTCGTGTGCAATATGGTTATATTTTATTGATTTGTAATACTACTGACCTGTAAAATGTGAGTGCCTTGATGTTGCTCGAATAAATCCACGGCGGGACTACGTCGAATTGCAGCGCCTGCGAAAAAGAGTTTTGTAACAAAAGTAATTGTTAGTATTTTTTGGTCCATTACATAACAACTTTTACTTCATTGCGAAATAGTAGTTCCCTATTTAAAAATAAGCTACACGAAACCAATAAGAAATCTACATACATATATGGATTTTCTTCAAGAAGACATTATATTCGTATTAAGAAGGAAAACCCTATTGAGGCGTAAAATCAACAGCCGCTATCGATTCGCCAACAGTTAGCGAGTTAGAATGCTAAAAAATAAAAATAAGCCTTCGCTGCCACTGGTAGCTTCCAGCTCTACCTATTTGGCTATGAAGGTCGTCGCCATACGGGCACTATGCTATGGAGTAGAAAAAGTACTGCTGATAAATTCAAATACATAATTCTCAAAACAATTAGGAAGATATTCGTTTAAGCAATTAAAAAGAAAATGTGTGTGTTATGTAATGTTTTCTAGCAAAAAATTTAAACTAAACATTTTCCTCCTTGTTTTTAAAAGATATCTTATGGTTCTTATTTCTTCGCCTACGAGCTTTTCATAGAAAAATCTTAAATTTTTTTTAGCCATATTAGGCCTTAAACTTACTTTTCAATTTGCTACTGCTCGACTGTTCACGGCTCCATGGTGGATCGCCCTGTCCAGAGAAATCTCTTAGTTTGAGATAACTTATTGTCAGTCTTATAATGGAAGCCTTATCCAACTGGCTAGTGATAGCCGCAGGTAGAGGCAGCATTTTCGCCAGCTCGTAGAATTCATAATTTTCCTTTCCCCGCCGTGATCTCGCTGCATCCCGAGATTTTTCCTTTCGAAGCTCGAGAATTCTATAAATACATATATCAAATATTTTTACTAAAAGAGCTTTTGGAAATGTACTTTATATGCACACAAATGTTTGTACATTTCTGGAAAATACATACATATGTAAGTATGTATGTATATAAATCTGTAAGTTATTATAGAATATTTTGAAATTGTAAATAAATTCGCTATTTTATATTTTCTATGCACATCCCTAAAGTTATAAAAAAACAAAAGTTTTCAATATTATTTTGTTACCCGTAGATACATACAAATATCGTCGATAGTACACTGCTACTCAGCAGCATAAGTTCAACATAATTCTAACATATAATTGAATTGCTCAAAATAATAGGATCTGTGCATTAATTTCTGACTAGGAAGTAATTTAAATTAAAAACAAATGGGTTTCATTGCAGTCCTTTTTTAAACTAATAAATAAATAATCCTCCTGCGTGTATTACTTGATTGGGCGGGTTGAGCGGCAGTAATTGGCGATGGAGTCTCGCTCCCAGCACAAATCTAACACCGAATTTTTACGTGGCAGCATTAGTAGACGTCGCAAAGCCCGAAGCAGTTTTTCACTTGCCAGGTCCATTGCATTGTTTGTTTTTTTGTTTTCTCAGTGTACATTAATTATCATACTAGGGATGCAAGTCAAAAAAATGCATCGAAATATAGCATCGATTCATATCGATATATCGTATAAAAACATCAATATTTTCGATGCATCGAATGAAAATAGCAACAGTTACTTTCAATTAAAAATATACAATATGAAAGTGAAACAATCGGAGCTTCGATAAATGTTTCGGTATTAACTCACAGTGAAATGTATTCGTTTCTTTTGAGAAGCTTTCGAAAAAAGTTTCCGGAAGGTACTGAAGTACATATTTACATCTCTTTATAAACTAGCAATTTATTAGTGCAAATAACTCCACATTTAGAATAGTTACTAGAGCAAAGAGCTTGGAAGCATACAAAATAATTTTAATATGTACAGTGCACATTGCACACAAAAGTCGATGCATCGAAAAAAATACATCGATATATCGATATATATCGGAAGGTCCAACACATCGGTTTTATTCGATAGATCGAATATCAGACATCGATGTTTCCGATGCATTGATATTTTTTCCGCATCTCTATATCATACTACATATCGTCACTACCATGTCAGTCTACCGAATGCTTATTCAATTAAGCTGCCTTCACATGAGGTGATTTGCCAGGCGATTCAACATTGCTCTGGAAAAATCGCTCGTGTAAATGATGATTCAAAAATCGTTTGCCTCAAAGTAGACAGTAAGTCAACTTTTGCAGGCGATTATGGCCTGTCAAAAAATCGACTCATGTAAAGGCAGCTTAACGATATATTGCGCTTGCGTTTAGAATGATAAGTAAGTTGGCAAACCGTCAAATTTCTAGTCTTCTTAGAAGCAGAGGATACTAACTTTAACAAAGTGTCGACTCTCACACTTTTTCCTAATGACAACAACAGTTTTTTTTTGCTCCCCTGAAAAATACCCATTTTAACATTCGATAGTTTGACATGGTAGCGAAGATATGTCTTAAATACATATAACAGAGTCCAAGGATTATCGACAGCGGCAATAAATAAGAAACATCGATACTATCGATTATACCATCCATCTCTATTGTCGGCTTGATAAAGATTTGTAGTGGAGTTAGGACTGAATGAATGAACAAAAAAGTTAGGTAGGTAGGTAGGTGTTCAGGTGTGAAAATACTTACATATTGAGATTATGTCAATGCCATTCAACTCAAAAATATAAATAATTGCTGGCAATTTGTTTCGTTAGTGAGGTGCATTGTCATGCGAATGCAACGCTGCAAACATAGAGTATGAACATATGAATGTATTTATGCTTGTATATTTGTTATCAAGGCATGTGTAGCTTTGCACATACAGACATACGTATACTATAAGCACTAGTTAGTTATAAATATGTTCGCATTCGACAAAGTGATGAAGTCTTTCCCACCAATTGTGTGGCCCGGCCCATTCGTCAAGTGCAACAATTGATGAAAAATTGGCCGGCTCTCTTGTTGGCTTACAAACATACAGATGGGTACATACACACATACATACTTTTAACTCATGTGTACATCATGGAATGTTGGCGTTTAATCTGCAGAAATGTCGTTGGAACAGCCATTCTGCACATACATACATATTTATGTTTGCACATACATATAAACGAACAAACGCGAGCAATATTTTAGCGCTGCATTCATCAATCAAGGCATTCTCATTCATAAAAGCATCCATCGAAAAACTCAGATCCTTCTTGTATTATACATATACAAACATACATACATACATATACACATATTGTAAGTATGAGTACACACATTTATTGTACATATGTATGTAAATATTTACACATTTTCACCACGGCTTACAGTTATGAACAAGCAACTAGTTACAAGTAAATCATCTACATAACTGCGGCTTTCAGTGTTTCTTTCACCCCCGTTTTTCTCTTTGTGTTTGCGGCAAATTTCGGTGATGCTTACGGCCCGGTTATGCATAGATACTTGCACTTCTATACCATTTTTACGTAAAAATCAAAACCCAACAGAATTCTACATGTTAAGTGCTATGCGTTGGGTAACCGCTTACACGTAAAGCCCCTTTAACCATTTCGGTACATCTTTTTAGATTCGGGCTTTAAAAATCCAATTTTTTTATTAAATGATCCTTAATACATAATATAATAAAATTCAATTTAATCTTTTTCCAAAATGCGATTCTAAAGTGTTTTTTGGAATGATGCCATATGGCATCATTTGTACTAACTGGTGTAAAAAATATGCAAAGATTTTTTAATATGGTATTTTACAGTGAAACCTCTCCTAACGGACACCTCTATTAGACGGACACCTCCCTTGGGCGGACATTTTTTCCTATACCAAGTTTTAAGTATAAATTTCGGAACAAATTACTCTCTCTTAAGCGGACACTCGCTTGGCCGGACGCGGACAGTTATTTTGCATAAAATTGACACAAAAACTCTATTGGGCGGACGCGAACCTCTTATCAACGGACATTAAGATTTCTTTTCATAACAAATCAAACAAAAACCTCCGTTGAGCGGACGCGAACTCCTCATAGGCGGACTACTAAATGGAAAAAGGGGACTTCCCGCACAAAATGTGATTGTTATGCACACATTTAGTTTGGTTTGCGCAGTGGTTTAGGTTCGTTATTTGAATTGTCAGAAACCTTGGAGACTGATAAAAACATGAAAACTATTGATGAAAAAGGTACTGACACTGAAAAAAATTAAAAATAAAACTTACGTCAATCGACAATTTCCCAGTTTTTTATGTAATGAATCTATGATTTTATGTAGTTTATGGACTAAAATGTAATATTTATTTTTATTTTGTTATTACTTAATATGTATTTACGCAGATAAATGAAATGTGCACTTTTGAAAAAATACATGCACATTTTTGTTTGAACGATGTAATATCAATATCTTTTATTCAAATAAGAAATAGTGACTATTCAATTAATTAAAACATTAAAAAGTTCTAAAATAAACTTCCCCTCCATTAAGCGGACACTTCTCTTGGGCGGACAAAAAATGACTGACGGTGAGTGTCCGCCCAAGGGAGGTTTCACTGTATTTTATTCAAATCAAATAAAATAACACCACAAAAATTTAATAAAATAAGTTGGAACATGCATAGATTTAATAATTCATTTAAAAAATTTATCAGTTGCAATTTCTCAGTAGTACAAATATATCGTTATTTGCTGGTGCGGATTTCAGCTCCATCAAATATTATTGATGCCATATGGCATATGACATAAAAATATCCCACGCATTTAAAAGCACTTTTTTAAATTAAATTACAAGTTCTAGCAATATTTGACACTATTTTGGAGACTATAGCATATTTATCTGTTTTTAATTTATTGGGTTATTTGGTGAAATATAGTATTTTAATGTAGACCTCTCTAAGCAGAAGAAAATCGATATTTTAGTAAAGTTTTAAAATTTAAATTTTTCATCTACTAAGGATAAAAATAACAATACCGTATTCAAATATAGTTTATAAAACTTCCCATTACAGCGTTGCATTTAAAAATATAATTTCAAATAAGCTCAATTAAATCTGTGAGTATTCAAAAAAGCATGACGCCATATGGCATCAAAATAGCGAAAGGGTTAATAGATTCTTATGTGACAACTCTCATGCAAAGCTAAGCGTATGCATAACTGGGCTATTAGCGTCGGTTTCTTTGGTAAAGCAATGTTATAGGTACTATTTACATATGTACACACAATAAGTACTACAAATGTTTTTTTTTGTTTTATATTTATACACACATACATACATACATTAAAACACATGTATGTAAATGCCGGCATCTCGCAATGGTCATCAACATGTAAGACTAACATTTATACACTTTTAGATTCAAGAAGTTGTAAGTATGCATACATCCAAATACATATGTAGATATGTATTTACGTACATACACTTCCACTCAGAAAAATAGGGCTCAAGATGATTTTCAACTTTAACTGTTTGGTGCAGATTGCCCGCATATACAAACGACACGAAAAACAACCACAGAAACAAAAACAAAATTTAATTGCACCTTTACAAAAACAAGATCTCACAGTTAAAGTTCTAAATCACGTTGAACCTTTTCTGCTGAGTGGCAGTGCACTTCACACGTACATATGTATCTACATATATTTCTGTACATATGTATGTATGTACATACATATATACATAATCAACTACAAAGGCATAGCAACAAAATTAAAATTGCGGTAAGCGTCTTTGCTCTCGTTGATATGATGGTTTCTTATGATTTTAGTAAAAAAAAAAATCCACTTTTTTTATTTTTAGTTTTTCTTTGTCTCGGTTTTGCCGAAAGCTTGTTAAAGTACATTTTTAACTGGGATTGCATTTAAACCTTTCTGACTGTCTGACTTAACAGATGTGTATCTTAAAGCATAAAAATATTTTTAAGCAATTAAACGTATTAAGGCAACGAAGCACAAATGGACAAATTCGAATGAATCTGATTTTGTCCATGTGTCTGGCACGGGCCAATTGCCCGAATAGTAGGTAGGTATTCGTTTTTATTATAACTCAACTGGAGGCATTGCGAACACGTGTTAATATAATTAAACGTATACAAATGTTAATAATGTGCGTAGGTACATTTCACTCCAAAATTAGCAAATGACAGCACTGCTACCATCGGCGTAGCCAGAATGAAATTTAGGGGGGACTCGACCCTATTAAGCTGGCATTTCAGGGGACTATTTTATTTATATATAAGGAAAATTTTAAAGAAAAGGGGGGGCGGGGCTCGAGCACCCCCCTGCCCCTACCTGGCTACGCCCATGACTGCTACCAAATACTTATAATTAGAGTGAGAACATAGTACACCATTTTGCATATTCTCGTTTCCGTTTGCAAACATTGTTTACTTTTTTAATAACAAAATAAACAACTTATCGATGGAAAATATTAGTGCTTTTTGAATAATTTAGTTAAATAATATATTTTACTTGTGTTTTGAAAGTGAAAACTGACGATGTAGTGCGTTTAGGACCGGGTAATTGCTCTTACAAACGACTATACCCCATAGATACAAGTTTTCTGTCAATAACTTTAAAATTGGTACCCCCAATTTTGGATGCAATTGTACGATATATTCCAGTGTTAGCACAGTGGTTGAAAATTTATAGCCTCACCATATGTTGACAAGTTTTCCATGACTCGGCGATGGGCAGCGAAAAATTACAAAAAATAGCAATGACGGCGGCGTAAACCTCTAGTAGTGTTTACCTATGATACTGAATTATTTAAATTGATACAAATTATTCCTAATAAAAATAACACTGTTATATCTAAACAAGCAAAATTTGCATTAAGAACGCCAAATTTGGCGATTGTAAATAAAACCATAAAATCGATACGGCGATATTTCCAACCATTATGGTTTTATTGCGCTTTTTAAAATTTTTGTTTGGAAAACATAAATCCAATTTTTGCGGAAAAGGGTTGGGCCTCGAGCATGGCGCGACGTAGTACGGGGGAGCGGGCCGCCAAGTTATGCACACGCAAAATTAAGACTTACAGAAGTACATATGTATGTATATTTATTTTCCAACATATCCAATAGATCCGGAAATATCAAATAATTACACAGGTTTACAGCAAAAATGTTCTTTGGATGCCACTAGTTTGCATAAATTAGCTTACCCGTGCGAATTATTGGCATCCAACGTTTTGGAATAAAATGGAAATAAATTAAGTCAGGTATTTGCGTCAGGAGTTTGTTTTATTGCAGTAACTACAGATGTGTAATTTTAACCGAAGCCTTACAAAACTTCTTTGAAAACATTGTTGGAGTTTCAAATACAAACCTTCCGTCTGGTGGGGATTGAACCCGGACAGCCTTGGTAGCAACATCTTTGCATACTCAGCTGCAGCCACGCATGTAAATGTGCTTTCATATGTTGAGTTGGAATCAACACCACATTTCGCTGTGTGCACAGATTTTCTATTTTTCGGTTTAGATTTTAAACCAAATTTTCTATATATGAAACTTAGAAACTAGAATTAAAACATTTTGGTTTGATTTTTAAACCACGAACTTTTTGGACTAAAATTTAAACCAGAATATATTAAAAATTGCTTAAAACTATTGACTGGTTAAAAAAGTAGACTATAAAAGATTAAAAAAGGCAGTAGTCCTTGCACGGTTTAAAAATTAAACACAAATTTTTGACCGTGTACCTTTACCGGGAACTCTTTTCTTACTAATTGGAAAGGCATGACTGAAAAATTAATTTATTGTGTGGTAAATCCAACGAATTCAGGGAGTTCAAAAATTCTATTGGATATATGTAATTGATCGCTGCTCACATATTGTTGAACAGAACCTGAACTGAGGTAAATCTTTTCTTCACCAAATAACAGATTGAAAATAAAATGCCCATTCACTTTTGTGAAATCATCATTTTTGGACATAAAATCGCTGCTAAATAAATTTGTGGAGTATTGCTATCCATTGAGTATCTCGTGTGAACTTCTAAATCGTCAATATCTAATTAGAGTAGCCATTCAGTAAAAATATGATCCTCATTTTTCCGCATATTTTGGCTAAACTTATGAGTTTTAACCTATCGCCATAAAGGTGATCGTTTAACTGAACTTTCAACGATGTCCGTCCTACTTCCATGTCTAACGACAGAAAACACTTGGACGGAAGTCTCCACCAAACAGAAAGATTTTGCCTCCAAAAGGAAAACGATTATTCATTATGTCTCTCAAAGGTCCATCTACCGCGCTTAGTGCTTCCTTGGGCTCCATCGAAATCTCATCCCCAATAAGGAGGCCCGAGTCACGGAGAAGCTGTGCGTATTACGTGAGCTTCTCTCCTTCCAATAAAAAATTGGAAAAAATATTATAAGAGATATTGTTTGGTAACAGAAAAATTACTTTGAAAAAAATATATAAAGATGGATATAGAGATTAATTTAGAGATTTAATTTTAGATAGTTGGCAACCCTTTTCAAAGTTATTACTTCGGGTTAAGAGTGCATTTAAATGCCTTTCATTCTCTGAACGCAATGCAAATTTTTAGTCAATATCTATATATTTAGTGACCAACATTTTAAGCAGGTGGCAACCCTATTAAAAAGTTTTTTATTTTTACTCAAAAAAATGGTGGTTCAATCATTCAATTAGATGGAGTATAATGGAAGATATGGCGCTTTATTCGCCGGTACTGTGCTTTCAGCTGTTAAAAATCCTTTTTCTTTAGTAAATAACTAAATTTGAACCACGTGGCTATTTTTCCCATGTACGTGAGCTTCTCCCCTTCAAAATGAGATATCAGTCATTAAATTTGACAAAATATTAAAGGAGCTATCGTTTTGTAACAGAAAAAAAACCTTTTAGAAATAAGTATATAGATAAGAGGTATGCCTAAGAGCGGAGTGATTTTACCACTACTGTTGAACGCAGTGTTACCGTTGTGCGACTAATGGGATTTGATCCTTTTTAAGCGCCAATACCCTTTGATCCGACTTTTTGGAAATTTTGATTTTTTGACCTATTTCCAAAGTTATGTGCGACTTTTGCCCCTTTTCAGAGACTTTTTAGAAAATTTTAACAGAACCATGCTATTAAAAATATTTCCTACTGTAAGTACGAAAAAATGCATCAATTAAAACTTTTAAAGGAAATGCAACCCTTCTCCTTGCAGCAACTAGATGTACATATGTGTATGTTTGGAACCCTGTTTCGTGCAGAGGTTGTCACGCTATTTTCTTTTTAAATTCAACAGATTTATTCTTTTACTAGTAAAGAAAAGCAAAAATAATATGGTGACCCTTATTTTTGAACCTTCTGAAAATTCTCAACGGCAACATTGGTGGAACATATCTGCCGATATTCTTCTTTAAGAACTCGAAGATATTGAAATTACTGCAATTTCGGGCAGATATCACCTAACATAGACATTACAGATTTGTTATCAAACTCAAAAAAATATGACTAGGGCGAAATAGCAAAGCGGCTTAACACATTGAGTGCCAAGCGATTTTGACGAAAACTTTCACCGCAGCCCAGCAAAGTTTTCTTCAAACACAAAAAGAGCCTGCGATTTTTTATCATAAAACAGAAAAAATTCATAATAGTGCCAACAAAGCTGGACCAAAATGTCTTGAGAATATCAGACTACTCTAAAAACATAAAAAATTTATATTTTTAGTGTCGCACGAAAGCGACCGAAATTGTCGAATGCGCAACATTCGTACGCTTTCGGGCGACGTGGAACCGAAGGAAGTATACAATATGTTAAACGTTCACTTCGACCAATTTTTAACCCTTTACTGCATGAATTATAAAAGAGACAATTTTCAATGTTAAAAATACGTTATTTACGTAACAATAAACCTGTAACGAAACGCCTCCAAGTCATTTATTTTAAGTTTTATTTCGCAAAGAAATACGTACATATGTGGAAAATTGTATGAAAACAATAGAAAACAGACACAGAAGAAGATGTGCTAATAAGAAAATATTTTTTATTTTACCACTTGCGTTTTTCGTTCGTTTTTGTTTTTTTGCAGTTGAGTTCCGCGAACACGAATACACTTTTCGACAACGCACCCACTACGGATATTCAAATGGCATCTAACCAATTATGTATCCTTTATGCTTAGTTAGCTTCTCGGTGCATTCAATTGGTTTGATTAATTTTGTAGAACTCTCGTTGTATTTTGTGAAATGAGTAGTCCACTTGCAAACAGAGTTATGTGATTTTAAATTAGTAAACCATAAATTAAAAAAAAACGACTACGACAACAACATCTAAATTGAATATTTTTTTTAATACCTGAAAATTTGGATAAATAAGAGCCTAGTGAAATTATAACATAACATAACATTGACAGTCTACTCTCCCTGTGCAGAGAAATATGCATCAAAATTTGCCATCATTCAGTTTAAGATAATAATGATAAAAAATATTTTAAGATCTCGAATATTTAAGATCTTTTTTTGAGATACTAGTCGAGAGAGCTAACCTTAATTTAAGCCGGGAATGTTCTATCACCCTTTTGTTTATTTGCTAGAGCTCCCAAAATATTGAAAACAACCGCGATTTTTTGAGGCGTTGACTTTGTTTTTTTTTCAAAATCTGGAGCTGATGGCAACTTTATGCTTACGAATTCGTAATCAGCACAAAAATAAAAAATTGGTAAAAATTTTTTAAAATCGGATAACGGAAAGACGTGCCTCAAAGGCCCTAAAGCGGTCAATATTTTGCCTATAAGTCATTGGGAAATTTGATATATTTTGTTGTCAAAAATAGCTACAGTATTTTAAACCTCCCCATCTTTTAAAGTTATTCAGTTTTTTTTTTTGTTGGGAAAAAGAACAAAATATTTCCGTTTTTATAAAACGCGAATACCGCAGGTGTTAGCCGAGGAAGAATCCTTGGCTTTGGGGTCACTTGGCTTTTCCAATTGACGTCAGCTTTATTGGGCAAGTCCAAAATCACTTAGGCGTTTAAAGGCTCAATCAAGAAGAAGAAGAAGATGCGCTAGATATGTTCACAGATCTGACCTCCCGAAAAGCTGGTTGGATTTCTTGCAAACAGGAAATTTTGAGTTAATACACTTTTAAAGAACGTGTGCGATATGTGCCTACTCTATTCCCGCTACTCCGCTTTTGTTCTGCATACACTTTCCCTCTAGCCGCCCAATACATAAATGTAACATTCGCTCCCCGATCCCTTCGTTTTGAAAATCGAATTAGCTGTATGGGCATATGTACACGCATATGTACATATGTATGTATATACATATGTATGCAAGTATGGGTGTTTTTTGAAACTCTTCTTCAGGTTAACACCTTTTAATAAAATTCAATCAAGCACGAAATCAGCTTAGTCTGCGAAAGATATTAGTAAATTAGGCACATACATACATACATACATACATACATATGTACATATGTCATGTCGCAAAGACGAAATCCTTTTATAATTCTTTCTGATTTCTAATTTATAAGGATCTATAGACACTAGGCTGGGTCGATTTTGTATGGGGGGAAATAAATAAATAATAATAAATAGTAATATTATGTTGTCTTAGGTCTAAGCCAATTGTTATTGGCCACGAAACTTATCTTTAGCCCACGCAATTGATTCAAAGTTTATGAATTTTGAAAATGAAACTTTGGCTCGTAATATCTATGGAATGCGTTAATTGTTATAAACAGGACGATATATCAAATGAAAAGCTATTAAATTTAGTATCCACGTTCATACTTATATCACTTCACTTCACTTGTGAACTTTCAATTCAAAAATGTAAAAAAGTGAAACGATATTTATTTATTCGGCATAAATGCAGAATATCTATAACTCTCAAATTAAAAAAATTTATATGGGGATTGCTAGAGATCATTGAGGTGAGCGGAGCGGTATATATATATTTTTTTTTTTGGGGAAAACAACAACTACAAAAATTATTAAAGGTCAAAGTTCAAATTACGCATTTTTCAAATCAGAATATCTCAAAAAACCTTTCACGGATGTCATGCGATAGAGAATTCACTAATTTTCTTTAATTTGAGGTACTTATGTTGTACATATAGTTATGCCTTGTACAGTTTTCACAAAAATCGAAAGTGGGTTTGTAAAAATTCTCTTTTAAATATATTTTTTACATTTATTCGAGTTTTGTGAAAACGGTACAAGGCATAACTATATAACATAAGTAAATTATTAAAGAGAATTAAATTCTCTATCGAATTGTCGTCCAAATTTTCAAAATCCTTGAAAGGGTTTTTGAGAAATCCTGATTTAAAAGTTTGCTTAATTTGAACTTTGACCTTTAATACCTCTTGTAGTTGTTGTTTCCCCCTAAAAAAAAATATAGCGTCATATTCAGCTCATGGTATCTATCGATACTCTTTTTTAATTTTTATTTTTTTATTTTGAGAATTGTACGTATACTGCTTTTGTTCCCAAACGTTTTTATGTTTTCGGATGTTTATATAATATTAAAAGGACCATGGACTTGGTCACGCCGATTTGGTCTGTTTTCAAAATCGTTATGAATGCATTCAGCTTGAACGAAAAAGTCACTCCCTGGCACACTTTTCTCTAATCCGGTTCTTTTATTTAAAAGTTGTTTATACAATAGACGAGAAATTTTTGTAGAAAAAAACTAGAGATCCACCTAAGTTTTTTGATATAACTTTGGTAAAAATTCTCGTAATAATAACCAAATTGAAGGCGAGACTTACTGTTACTGATTATGATAATAATATGATGAAAATCGTTCAGATTATGAAAAAATATTTAAAAATAACAAAAATGTTGAACAAAATATTCTGGCAACTTCCTATATTTGCAATTTTTGTATTGTATGCATAAACACAAGTAAACTAATTAGTGTTTCTAGAAGTTGTGCCTGTTCAGTGTTGCCATACTCATTTGCCTAAACAAAATTTTTCCACGGTGATGGAAAATAATGGCTTTTCTATTAGAGCTACCGAAATTGTGCCTAAATTTGCGAAGCCTCGCAAACTATAGCTAGATAATATTTAAAAAAAAAAGATGAGAATATGTAATTGGAAGCAGCGACCTAAATACACCCCAGCAATATTAATGATGTTCTTTACATCTTTTCACAAAAGCGATAAGTTTCAGATTAACGATAAGCTAAAGGGCTGCCAGAAATGATATTTGACTTTATC
>NW_016159773.1:9091-51570 GCF_001687245.7 Rhagoletis zephyria | reverse complement strand
CATGCATAGATTTAATAATTCATTTAAAAAATTTATCAGTTGCAATTTCTCAGTAGTACAAATATATCGTTATTTGCTGGTGCGGATTTCAGCTCCATCAAATATTATTGATGCCATATGGCATATGACATAAAAATATCCCACGCATTTAAANCTCAGTAGTACAAATATATCGTTATTTGCTGGTGCGGATTTCAGCTCCATCAAATATTATTGATGCCATATGGCATATGACATAAAAATATCCCACGCATTTAAAAGCACTTTTTTAAATTAAATTACAAGTTCTAGCAATATTTGACACTATTTTGGAGACTATAGCATATTTATCTGTTTTTAATTTATTGGGTTATTTGGTGAAATATAGTATTTTAATGTAGACCTCTCTAAGCAGAAGAAAATCGATATTTTAGTAAAGTTTTAAAATTTAAATTTTTCATCTACTAAGGATAAAAATAACAATACCGTATTCAAATATAGTTTATAAAACTTCCCATTACAGCGTTGCATTTAAAAATATAATTTCAAATAAGCTCAATTAAATCTGTGAGTATTCAAAAAAGCATGACGCCATATGGCATCAAAATAGCGAAAGGGTTAATAGATTCTTATGTGACAACTCTCATGCAAAGCTAAGCGTATGCATAACTGGGCTATTAGCGTCGGTTTCTTTGGTAAAGCAATGTTATAGGTACTATTTACATATGTACACACAATAAGTACTACAAATGTTTTTTTCTTGTTTTATATTTATACACACATACATACATACATTAAAACACATGTATGTAAATGCCGGCATCTCGCAATGGTCATCAAAATGTAAGACTAACATTTATACACTTTTAGATTCAAGAAGTTGTAAGTATGCATACATCCAAATACATATGTAGATATGTATTTACGTACATACACTTCCACTCAGAAAAATAGGGCTCAAGATGATTTTCAACTTTAACTGTTTGGTGCAGATTGCCCGCATATACAAACGACACGAAAAACAACCACAGAAACAAAAACAAAATTTAATTGCACCTTTACAAAAACAAGATCTCACAGTTAAAGTTCTAAATCACGTTGAACCTTTTCTGCTGAGTGGCAGTGCACTTCACACGTACATATGTATCTACATATATTTCTGTACATATGTATGTATGTACATACATATATACATAATCAACTACAAAGGCATAGCAACAAAATTAAAATTGCGGTAAGCGTCTTTGCTCTCGTTGATATGATGGTTTCTTATGATTTTAGTAAAAAAAAAAATCCACTTTTTTTATTTTTAGTTTTTCTTTGTCTTGGTTTTGCCGAAAGCTTGTTAAAGTACATTTTTAACTGGGATTGCATTTAAACCTTTCTGACTGTCTGACTTAACAGATGTGTATCTTAAAGCATAAAAATATTTTTAAGCAATTAAACGTATTAAGGCAACGAAGCACAAATGGACAAATTCGAATGAATCTGATTTTGTCCATGTGTCTGGCACGGGCCAATTGCCCGAATAGTAGGTAGGTATTCGTTTTTATTATAACTCAACTGGAGGCATTGCGAACACGTGTTAATATAATTAAACGTATACAAATGTTAATAATGTGCGTAGGTACATTTCACTCCAAAATTAGCAAATGACAGCACTGCTACCATCGGCGTAGCCAGAATGAAATTTAGGGGGGACTCGACCCTATTAAGCTGGCATTTCAGGGGACTATTTTATTTATATATAAGGAAAATTTTAAAGAAAAGGGGGGGCGGGGCTCGAGCACCCCCCTGCCCCTACCTGGCTACGCCCATGACTGCTACCAAATACTTATAATTAGAGTGAGAACATAGTACACCATTTTGCATATTCTCGTTTCCGTTTGCAAACATTGTTTACTTTTTTAATAACAAAATAAACAACTTATCGATGGAAAATATTAGTGCTTTTTGAATAATTTAGTTAAATAATATATTTTACTTGTGTTTTGAAAGTGAAAACTGACGATGTAGTGCGTTTAGGACCGGGTAATTGCTCTTACAAACGACTATACCCCATAGATACAAGTTTTCTGTCAATAACTTTAAAATTGGTACCCCCAATTTTGGATGCAATTGTACGATATATTCCAGTGTTAGCACAGTGGTTGAAAATTTATAGCCTCACCATATGTTGACAAGTTTTCCATGACTCGGCGGTGGGCAGCGAAAAATTACAAAAAATAGCAATGACGGCGGCGTAAACCTCTAGTAGTGTTTACCTATGATACTGAATTATTTAAATTGATACAAATTATTCCTAATAAAAATAACACTGTTATATCTAAACAAGCAAAATTTGCATTAAGAACGCCAAATTTGGCGATTGTAAATAAAACCATAAAATCGATACGGCGATATTTCCAACCATTATGGTTTTATTGCGCTTTTTAAAATTTTTGTTTGGAAAACATAAATCCAATTTTTGCGGAAAAGGGTTGGGCCTCGAGCATGGCGCGACGTAGTACGGGGGAGCGGGCCGCCAAGTTATGCACACGCAAAATTAAGACTTACAGAAGTACATATGTATGTATATTTATTTTCCAACATATCCAATAGATCCGGAAATATCAAATAATTACACAGGTTTACAGCAAAAATGTTCTTTGGATGCCACTAGTTTGCATAAATTAGCTTACCCGTGCGAATTATTGGCATCCAACGTTTTGGAATAAAATGGAAATAAATTAAGTCAGGTATTTGCGTCAGGAGTTTGTTTTATTGCAGTAACTACAGATGTGTAATTTTAACCGAAGCCTTACAAAACTTCTTTGAAAACATTGTTGGAGTTTCAAATACAAACCTTCCGTCTGGTGGGGATTGAACCCGGACAGCCTTGGTAGCAACATCTTTGCATACTCAGCTGCAGCCACGCATGTAAATGTGCTTTCATATGTTGAGTTGGAATCAACACCACATTTCGCTGTGTGCACAGATTTTCTATTTTTCGGTTTAGATTTTAAACCAAATTTTCTATATATGAAACTTAGAAACTAGAATTAAAACATTTTGGTTTGATTTTTAAACCACGAACTTTTTGGACTAAAATTTAAACCAGAATATATAAAAAATTGCTTAAAACTATTGACTGGTTTAAAAAGTAGACTATAAAATATTAAAAAAGGCAGTAGTCCCTACGCAGTTTAAAAATTAAACTCAAATTTTTGACCGTGTACCCCTTTACCGGGAACTCTTTTCTTACTAATTGGAAAGGCATGACTGAAAAATTAATTTATTGTGTGGTAAATCCAACGAATTCAGGGAGTTCAAAAACTCTATTGGATATAATTGATCGCTGCTCACATATTGTTGAACAGAACCTGAACTGAGGTAAATCTTTTCTTCATCAAATAACAGATTGGAAATAAAATGCTCATTCATTTTTGTGAAATCATCATTTTTGGACATAAAATCGCTGCTAAATAAATTTGTGGAGTATTGTTATCCATTGAGTATCTCGTGTGAACTTCTAAATCGTCAATATCCAATTAGAGTAGCCATTCAGTAAAAATATGATCCTCATTTTTCCGCATATTTTGGCTAAACTTATGAGTTTTAACCTGTCGCCATAAAGGTGACCGTTTAACTGAACTTTCAACGATGTCCGTCCTACTTCCATAAAGGTGATCGTTTAACTGAACTTTCAACGATGTCCGTCCTACTTCCATGTCTAACGACAGAAAAAACTTGGACGGAAGTCTCCACCAAACAGAAAGATTTTGCCTCCAAAAGGAAAACGATTATTCATTATGTCTCTCAAAGGTCCATCTACCGCGCTTAGTGCTTCTTTGGGCTCCATCGAAATCTCATCCCCTATAATGAGGCCCGAGTCACGGAGAAGTTGTGCATATTACGTGAGCTTCTCTCCATCCAATAAAAAATTGGAAAAAATATTATAAGAGATATTGTTTGGTAACAGAAAAATTACTTTGAAAAAAATATATAAATATATAGAGATTAATTTAGAGATTTAATTTTAGATAGTTGGCAACCCTTTTCAAAGTTATTACTTCGGGTTAAGAGTGCATTTAAATGCCTTTCATTCCCTGAACGCAACGCAAATTTTTAGTCAATATCTATATGATGTATTGTGGAACGATTTTCCGTCATCCCTTGTCAAATTTGGTTTGGAGACAAACCGGTTTCGGCGTTGTGCCATCTTTAGCGTCATTTTTCGTTCTGAATAGTTCGTGTTTCCTTCCGCTTTTTATGTATTCGTGTTACTATCTGTTTTAACTGTCATTAGGTCATGCTAGTATATATATTTAGTGACTAAAATTTTGAGCAGGTGGCAACCCTATTAAAAAGTTTTTTTTACTCAACCGGTGAAGCTGTCAAAATGGTGGTTCAATCATTCAATTAGATGGAGTATTATGGAAGATATGGCGTTTTATTGGCCGGTACAGTGCTTTCAGCTGTTAAAAATCCTTTTTCTTTAGTAAATAACTAAATTTGAACAACACGGCTATTTTTCCCATGTACGTGAGCTTCTCCCCTTCAAAATGAGATATCAGTCATTTGACAAAATATTAAAGAAGATATCGTTTAGTAACAGAAAAATACCTTTTAGAAATAAGTATATAGATAAGAGGTATATATCGCTAGCTTAGAAAGAAAAGTTGCTAAGTCCCATTTTAAAAATTTTACAGGAGAGGAAAAAATCTTCCTATAGCCATTTTCTTTAACTATTGCGCAAGACTTTGAATCAAACATTTTGCGCGTTTAAAGCAAAGCAAAACTCCATAAGAATCAGAAGGATTCGATATTTATTAAAAGATGTCGTATTATTTTGGCCTTATCGGATTTGTGGTGCTTCTTTTGGACTTAGCAAATTTTCCTTTTATTGCTTATGAAGAGGAAAAAATAAAATAAAAATAAGTACCTTTATAATTTTCGAAACGATGCGTATTCAATTTCTTTAGCCTCCTATATCAAAATATGAGTTTTTATAAAAAGTGGACTTAGCAACTTTTCACTCTAAGCTAGCGATATGCCTAAGGGCGGAGTGATTTTACCCCTACTGTGAAACGCAGTGTTACCGTTGTGCGACTAATGGGACAATTTGATCATTTTTAAGCGCCAATACCCTTTGATCCGACTTTTTGAAAATTTTGATTTTTTGACCCATTTCTAAAGTTATGTGCGACTTTTGCCCCTTTTCAGAGACTTTTTAGAAAATTTTAACAGAACCATGCTATTAAAAATATTTCCTACTGTAAGTACGAAAAAATGCATCAATTAAAACTTTTAGAGGAAATGCAACTCTTCTCCTTGCAGCAACTAGATGTATCTGTATGTTTGGAACCCTGTTTCGTGCAAAGGTTGTCACGCTATTTTCTTTTTAAATAAATTCAACAGATTTATTCTTTTACTAGTTCTTCTTTAAGAACTCGAAGATATTGAAATTACTGCAATTTCAGGCAGATATCACCTAACATAGACATTACAGATTTGTTATCAAACTCAACAAAATATGACTATGGCGAAATAGCAAAGCGAAGACAAAACTATCCAATCTGTGGTAAGAAAAAGAAGGGGTTAACACATTGAGTGCCAAGCGATTTTGACGAAAACTTTCACCGCAGCCCAGCAAAGTTTTCTTCAAACACAAAATGAGCCTGAGATTTTTTATCATAAAACAGAAAAAAATCATAATAGTGCCAACAAAGCTGGACCAAAATGTCTTGAGAATATCAAACTACTCTAAAAACATAAAAAAAAAAAAATATATTTTTAGTGTCGCACTAAAGCGACCGAAAGGGTCGAATGCGCAACATTCGTACGCTTTCGGGCGACGTGGAACCGGAGGAATTTTTAACCCTTTACTGCATGAATTATAAAAGAGACAATTTTCAATGTTAAAAACACGTTATTTACGTATCAATAAACCTGTAACGAAAGAAAAAACGCCTCCAAGTCATTTATTTTAAGTTTTATTTCGCAAAGAAATATGTACATATGTGGAAAATTGTATGAAAATAATAGAAAACAGACACAGAAGAAGATGTGCTAATAAGAAAATATTTTTTATTTTACCACTTGCGTTTTTCGTTCGTTTTCGTTTTTTTTTGCAGTTGAGTTCCGCGCACACGAATACACTTTTCGACAACGCACCCACTACGGATATTCAAATGTCATCTAATTTATAGGCAAGCCAATTATGTTTCCTTTATGCTTAGTTAGCTTCTGGATGCATTCAATTGGTTTGATTAATTTTTAGAACTCTCGTTGTATTTTGTGAAATGAGTAGTCCACTTGCAATCAGCGTTATGTGATTTTAAAATAGTAAACCATAAATTAAAAAAAAAACGACTACGACAACAACATCTAAATTGAATATTTTTTTTAATACCTGAAAATTTTGATAAATAAGAGCCTAATGAATTTATAACATAACATAACATTGACAGTCTACTCTCCCTGTGCAGGGAAATATGCATCAAAATTTGCCATCATTCTGTTTAAGATAATAATGATAAAGAATATTTTAAGATCTCAAATATTTAAGATCTTTTTTTGTGATACTAGTCGAGAGATCTAACCTTAGTTTAAGCCGGGAATGTTCTATCACCTTTTGTTTATTTGCTAGAGCTCCTAAAATATTGAAAACAACCGTGATTTTTTGAGGCGTTGACTTTGTTTTTTTTTTCAAAATCTGGAGCTGATGGCAACTTTATGCTTACGAATTCGTAATCAGCACACGAAAAAAAAAATCGGTCAAAAACAGCTTAACATTTGCCGTACCAAAATTTTTTCATATTTTTGTTGGGCTGTGTTAAACATTAAAAGATGAACAACAATTCAGGTTTTTTCTACAGAAATTTTTCCTTATGTGGTCTATAACAAATTTAGTTATAGTTTTGCAAAATAATTGAATGAATACCATCCATCATGCATGTGCAGTAAACTGCGCCTTATTTTGCAACTTTGTCCTACTAAAAAAAAAAGAAAGGCTCATTTGGTCATAAAAAAGTGCCCTGCGAAAAATTTTTAAAATCGGATAACGGAAAGCGGTCAATATTTTGCCTATAAGTCATTGGGAAATTTGATATATTTTAATGGCACTTGATAGAGTTTTGACCCGCGTTGTCAAAAATAGCTACAGTATTTTAAACCTCCCCATCTTTTAAAGTTATTCAGTTTTTTTTTTTTGTTGGGAAAAAATCCGTGAGGGAGTTGTGCGCTGCGTTTGGGATCCGCCACGTAAAATCCCATATCAATGAAAAGTACAAAATATCCCCGTTTTTATAAAACGCGAATACCGCAGGTGTTAGCCGAGGAAGAATCCTTGGCTTTGGGGTCACTTGGCTGTTCCAATTGACGTCAGCTTTATTGGACAAGTCCAAAATCACTTAGGCGGTTAAAGCCTCAATCAAGAAGAAGAAGAAGATGCGCTAGATATGTTCACAGATCTGACCTCCCGAAAAGCTGGTTGGATTTCTTGCAACCAGGAAATTTTGAGTTAATACACTTTTATAGAATGTGTGCGATATCGCACCCTAAATAAAAAACCGACACAACTCGAAATTTGTCAAAACTGATTTTTTTCCATAAAACAGTTCACAGACCCTATACTCAACGTCCGCGAAAATTTCTTCTTCATTACTATCTTCTTTAACTGGAAAAATACTACTAAAACTTTTTAGTTTTGCTTGCGTCGGTTGCGCAGCATCAACAGTTTTCTGCCTCTCCTGAACATTTAGGATTTTTTGAGTTGTGACGCTTTTTGATTTAGTGTGCGATATGTGCCTACTCTATTGCCGCTACTCCGCTTTTGTTCTGCATGCACTTTCCCTCTAGCCGCCCAATACATAAATGTGACATTCGCTCCTCGATCCCTTCGTTTTGAAAATCGAATTAGCTGTACGGGCATAAATACATACATATGTACATATATGTATATACATATGTATGCAAGTATGGGTGTTTTTTGAAACTCTTCTTCAGGTTAACACCTTTTAATAAAATTCAATCAAGCACGAAATCAGCTTAGTCTGCGAAAGATATTAGTAAATTAGGTACATACATACATACATACATATGTACATATGTCATGTCGTTAAGACGAAATCCTTTTATAATTCTTTCTGATTTCTAATTTATAAGGATCTATAGACACTAGGCTGGGTCGATTTTGTATGGGGGGGGGGGGGGAAATAAAAGGCATTTAACGGTATTGTAATACCGTTATATTATGTTGTCTTAGGTCTAAGCCAACTGTTATTGGCCACGAAACTTATCTTTAGCCCGCGCAATTGATTCAAAGTTTATGAATTTTGAAAATGAAACTTTGGCTCGTAATAACTATGGAATGCGTTAATTGTTATAAACAGGACGATATATCAAATGAAAAGCTATTCCACGTTCATACTTATATCAGTTTTCAATAAGACTACAACTTTTTAATATACTAAGATAAATCTTAAAATAACGATAATTTTCCCTTATGAACTTTCAATTCAAAAATGTAAAAAAGTGAAACGATATTTATTTATTCGGCATAAATGCAGAATATCTATAATTCTCAAATTAAACAAATTTATATGGGGATTGCTAGAGATCATTGAGGTGAGCGGAGCGGTATATATATATATATTTTTTTTGGGGGGGAAAACAACAACTACAAAAGTTATTAAAGGTCAAAGTTCAAATTAGGCATTTTTCAAATCAGAATATCTCAAAAAACCTTTCATGGATGTCATGCGATGGAGAATTTACTAATTTTCCTTAATTTGAGGTACTTATGTTATATAGTTATGCCTTGTACAGCTTTCACAAAAATCGAAAATGGGTTTGTAAAAATTCTCTTTTAAATATATTTTTTACATTTATTCGATTTTTGTGAAAACGGTACAAGGCATAACTATATAACATAAGTAAATTATTAAAGAGAATTAAATTCTCTATCGAATTGACATCCAAATTTTCAAAATCCTTGAAAGGGTTTTTGAGAAATCCAGATTTAAAAAATTGCTTAATTTGAACTTTGACCTTTAATACCTCTTGTAGTTGTTGTTTCCCCCTAAAAAAAATATAGCGTTATATTCAGCTCAGCATGGTCTCTATCGATACTCTTTTTTAATTTTTATTTTTTTATTTTGAGAATTGTACGTATACTGCTTTTGTTCCCAAACGTTTTTATGTTTTCGGATGTTTATATAATATTAAAAGGACCAGGGACTTGGTCACGCCGATTTGGTCTGTTTTCAAAATCGTGATGAATGCATTCATCTTGAACGAAAAAAGTCACTCCCTGGCACACTTTTCTCGAATCCGGTTCTTTTATTTAAAAGTTATTTTCTACAATAGAAGAGAAATTTTTGTAGAAAAAAAAACTAGAAATCCACCTAAGTTTTTTGATATAACTTTGGTAAATATTCTCGTAATAATAACCAAATAGAAGGCGAGACTTACTGTTACTGATTATGATAATAAAATGATGAAAATCGTTCAGATTATGAAAAAAATATTTAAAAATAACAAAAATGTTGAACAAAATATTCTGGCAACTTCCTATATTTGCAATTTTTGTATTGTATGCATAAACACAAGTAAACTAATTAGTGTTTCCAGAAGTTGTGCCTGTTCAGTGTTGCCATACTCATATGCATAAAGAAAATTTTTCCACGGCAATGGAAAATAATGGATTTTCTATTAGAGCTACCGAAATTGTGCCTAAATTTGCGAAGCTTCGCAAACTATAGCTAGATAATATTAAAAAAAAAAAGATGAGAATATGTAATTGGAAGCAGCGACCTAAATACACCCCAGCAATATTAATGATGTTCTTTACATCATTTCACAAAAGAGATAAGTTTCAGATTAACGATAAGCTAAAGGGCTGCCAGAAATGATATTTGACTTTGTCTTTTGCGTTAACAGAGAACTGGTCTTATTCGACTAGTGTGCTGTGTGTCACTTGGCGGTCGATGCGCGAGCTCTTACAATAAAAATAAAATACTAATATTTTGCAGGCTTTTTGTTGACTTAATGATACAATATCCATTACCAAGGGATTTGAGAAAAATTCGATTTTCGACCCGCCCTAATAGACATATTTACACACACGCATACATATGTATGGTAAAGACGACTCCCTTTAATTTGTCAATTTAGATATTTTTTTAGGTATGTATGTACATGTTTATTTTGTGTGTGTGTCCTAGAAAAGAGTAACACTACTTTCGCTTGCACATACATACATACACAGAACATCCACATGAATTTTTTAGGCAAACGTCTGGATATTGCAATTGAACTGGATGACATTTTCATAAACCCATTAGAGGACATCACTTTTTTTTTTTACAAAATTTTCATAAACATTTTGGTTTGCGGTACTGACCCGGGTTCTATGGGTTGTTGTGGTCCGTGCATTCCAGGCCCGCCTTGATGCTGGTTCGGCATTTTGCCATATGGCATAGCGCAAAGGTCTTGCGACGGCATCAGCCATGAGTGTGTGAAGGGTCCGGCTGCCACACCAGGCATGCCCAACGAGCTCATGGTCGGCATGTGGTTACCCGGATGGCCAGGCGTAGGCTGTCGCTGGTAGCCAGCATAGTCCATGGCAACGGCTTGGTAGGGCAACATGTCGTCGATTAATTTCTGGTTTTATTGTCTGAATTGCCTTCAAATGTGGCCACACGAAAGGATGGATGGCAAGTATCCTCTGTGTTTAACTTTTTGTCACAATAATATTAGGTACTTATTTGGTTGCTAGCACTTTGACTCTTTGCCTCTAATAATGGCATTCTCTATGACACTGCTGGCATGCATATACATACATACATAGATACATACATATGTACAGACTTATATATTTTGCATTCTATGCAAATATTATTTATTGATAAATTTTTAATTTTTGCTCACTTTTCGACAAAGCTTACTGGATTTTTTCACACTTTTGCACAAAAAAGTTACGCTGGGCACATTTTACAAGAATTTGTGTACCGTATGTTTGTTTGTAGCTGCAATTTTATAATTAACACTTTTTCGCTTTTGGTGTCTGATTGGATTTTATTCATCAATTAAATTGATTTCGTTTATTCACATTATCACAAACACTCGCACTATTCACAGAAGTAATCGATTTGCAAAACCGCTCGAGTTTTCAATTTTCACTGATACCATTTTTTTGTTTTATGTTTTTTGTTTTTTGTTTTTGTTGAAAGCGTAGCGAGGGAGGCCAGGCCGTTTGTTGCGATGAGGAAACGTGTAGATAAGGGTTTGGCGTCTGGCTTTGGTTGTGGCCTTCCGGTTGGCACTTGCGATTTTGTGTCTGCCGAATTGGGCAAATTCAGATTAGTAATTCCAATGGAATCCTCCGCGTCCGAGTACGGCCCGTACGCGACGTGCGTTCAGATGAATTTGAGCTTTTATTGACCGCGTGCCGAACGGGCTGCAGCAAGTGCACGTCCCAATACGTTGTACGTTTCACGCGTACTTAATGACAACACGTTGCTATGTGCGCCTTGTCAATAATGATGGCTGATTGCTGTTGTGGCAGCGCCGACCGAGTCCAGTGAGTTCGGTGAGGCCAGTGCAGGGATGCTCACGCGTGAGCGTTCAGCAGCGAATGTGATCTGGCTAACAATTGTGGCCGACGATTACACGTAGCTGGCGAGTTGCACGTCTACTGGCGGGGTTGGCTATGTACTACCTACTACCACCCGTCACTGCCAACCAACAACTCAATCGCCTCTGTTGTGTGTTGGAAAATCTGTCTTTTTGCTTATGGTCGTAGCCCTGATACCGTTGCGAAAGAAAGTGTTGCGGAGTGGCACAGATTAGTTAGTATGCGCGCTGCTGCTGGTCGCTGGTTCAATACCGAAAACGACAAAAGGAAGTGCACGAGAATGAAACGTATCTACGCACTACGTTCGACTTGGCGACTCTATACACACAGTGCGTCCGAAGTTGGCGACGAGTACGTGCAGAATAATTCGACGACGCATTCACGTTCAAAATAAAACCAAAAGGCACGAAAATCTGGCCATGCCTTAGGAGGTTAGGCAAACTATATTCTACATACATACATACATACATATGTTCGTGGCTGTGTAGAAGTGTCAAGCGATGGGGGAAGGCACAGTGGCAAAGATATGGAGCGAAGCAGAGCACAGAGCGCACATTTCGGAACGGAGAGAGAGCAGCAGAGTCTTCATTGAAAGCGGCGCACACGGATGGCAGAGCGTAACAATCCCACAATACGAGGGTTAAAATGGGGGAGGGTTAAAATGGAGGTTTTAGTCCCCTGATGCCGATGTGGTTATAACTCTAGTTACACTTAAATAAAAAATGTTATTTATACGTCGAACTAAATAGCGTATTGTATTGACCTTAATTAGTTAATAGTAAAACAAATATTTTTTAAGCAAGCTTTCTAAATATGAACGATATCGGACCATAAATAGTGGTTTACCAAATATGTAGTACATATATCGACTCAAGCGCCACCTATCGGTAACATTTATAGTGGTGTTAATCCTTGTCATGTAGTTAATAGGCGTGTGTTTTTACACGCATATACATAGGTAGGTATGTACTTAGGTACAAAAGATTGATTATTAACTTTCCATTTCGATTTTGTACAAAAATAAGTTCAAACAAACAAAGAAAAAATGTTGAGCTTACTTTAGTAGAGCTTTCGAAAAAGCAAAATTTTATTACACCCTCTTGTTTGTTTCGCACATATCTACATATTTTTTAAATTTAAAATTACACAAGGAGGTCCTCTTTACCAGCTTCTTTCCATTATATATCAAAAGTGAACGATGTTATAGACATTTAAAAAATATGTCCACATATGACACAGCAACTTCAAAGGTCACACAACTCAAAATAACACGTTTGTCAGAAAATGCGAAAAACTATTTCGTACTACATGCTAATCATATTGGCAAGGGAAAATTTACTATTAGTTTTTTCAACAAATTATAACAAAAATTTGCTCCAGCTTTTGCTTAAAGATAAATAAAAGCTCTGTGTACATTTTTAGTGCATAATTTCAAAAATGCTAAATTTTGAGTTGTGTCACTTTCGAAAATCATATCGCACGCGTACTCGCTATACGTGATCTAATTAAAATAACAACTAGATACCTTTATTGCTTTGCATTAAGTACCCACGATTGAGAGAAACAGAGATTGCGCCCATCGCGATATCGCTAATCCGCTCTTTGTGAATTTGACAGAATCAGCTGTGTGTGTGACGTCATTTTGGTGCAATTGTTGATTGAGTAAAACCCAATTACGTTTTAACTGGGTACGGTTTAGTTATCTGCCGAATGGCCGATCCAATCCAAAAAATTTTACACACACTTGTAGTCAAGGGTCTACAGTTTATTGTAAAACCTAATTTTGTAACTTTTGGTCACTAATTTATTAATAAATTCGGTCTGAACAATGCACCTTTTTGTGAATTTCGGAATGAGTTCTACGCAAATATACTATGAATGGCGTAGCCGGAGTTACCTATATGCACAAGAAATGCTGAATATCTTTGAAAATATAAAGGTGTTCTGCACAAAAATACTGTTTACCTATCGAGTTTACATATCCGGTGTCAAAATGCTAGTTTTAGATTATTTTCCAATGATTCCCCGAGGGCCTTTAGAAGGTTTCCAGGCGTGGATGTGACTTTTGCAAAGTGTGAAATGCGCTCTGTCTAGTGGGTTGGATATCAAGAACCACTCCCCCTCCCCCTCCGCCCACTAACCCAAAAACAGTGGACAAATAACTAGACATTTGCAATTTAACTATTGGTGTTTCGTTCCCATTTTTCTTCACTTTGATTGCTGTTTTTCTTCAATTAAGAGAAGATTTGTTTTTGGTGTACATACATATAACTTCAAGAATTTTTCCAACATCCGGCATGTGCTGAAAATCGTAGGTATTTACCTAAAGGTCTGCATGCCCAAAATCATTGCTACGAGTTCCTATTCAACTAAACTTTGTATATTTATTGATTTCTGCAAAATTGGATTACCTATTTAATATTGGTGTTAACACATTTTTCCGCATTGTTTACATATTTTCCTTCGCGTTTTACTTGTCTATCTCGCAACCAAAATTGCTGGCCTTCTAAATTTGTTCACGTTACAGAGTACTTAGATAGTTAATGTTAAAAAAAAAATTTGTTCATGTTAAGGGATGTGCACGTAAGGCAGAGTTTATATTATTGCGAGTGCTCTGTAACTACATGTAAATTTTTCGAATTTCGAATCGAATTCAAAACCCCCATACAAAATTTTTTTGGGTGCGCGCCTGCTTGCGCCCATGACTTCTGCCCAAAAATATGTTTATGTTTACATACATATCTACATAAATGAGTGTGTGTATCGTGTACGTTGCAAACAAAGTGTTGGCGCTTTCACACAAATACATACAAAATACGTGCGAGTTTTACATTGAATAAAAGGGCCACAATGCCATGGGCAGAAATGAGAAGAAAGCGACAGAAACGCCAACGCCAACACCAACACCAACACAAACACAAACAACTAACTGTACTGTGCTTTACATTTTGTGTACGCAGCTTCTGTAAGGCTCTTTTATCACCGTTAGTTAGCAGTTGTGTTTTTCTCTTGCCACATGGGGTCGCCAGCAGTTCGTGAAAAAGAGAAGGAAGCTTGAGTGCTTTGATTATCTAGTAAATACATCTACATACAAACATATCTATGTATGTACATATTCGTGAAAGCTTTCGTGCGAGGAAGTATCAAATAGCTGAACGTGAGAAAGGATTCGAGCCGCTAACACATACATATGTATGTAAATAGATACACATAGATATCTGTACATACATATGTATGTATGTATGTTCATGCCAATCAGCATTGTTTGTTTGTATGTATGCAGGTTGCAAGAAAGCAGAAAGCATGCAAATTCAACGCTCTGCCTGTGCCGCAATCTGAATATCTATGTGTGGGCGATGCCTGCCGTGCACCTGACTAGCCGTTCGGTCATGTACTCGTTGTACCAGTAGCATTTTAAGCAGCTGCACGCGCTGCTCGTCATTCCCATTTGAAGAAGTTCCACGTTCATGCTATTGTTTCCTCTCTCATGCCTCCAGCCATTGCTGCTATGGAACTGGGCTCTCATGCTGGTCTCTTCCTATCAACGCCGCTGAACGCCATGTTGTGTTTGCTTTCCTTTTCTTTCGTAGTTGGCCGCTCGTTTTTAATGCCGCACGATATTTGTTTTTGTTCGTTCGTTGTTGTTGCCCCGTTTTGAACGCGTAAATGGGCGGGACGTGACTGCCGTTGGTTGGATCGACATCGAGCGCATACGAAATTAGCAACGCTATTACGGAAATATGCAAGTGCATATACAAACATACATATATACATTTGTACATACACAGCTATGTACATAAATTTGCCCAAATATTTGGAGTAGTCGTTGCGCGGAGCCGTTAAACCTCTGACTTCAAATGTATATGTATCTATCTACTCGTATGAAAGCATATTTCAGTTCACAGGAGCGCGTAGAAATACAATATACATACATATATACTATACATAATGTCTATGCACTTTGCACGACTCCTGGATCAACTTGCCATGCTCGTGGAATCCCTGCTGTTCTCTTGTGCCGCAATATATATCTACTACATACTAGAGGTTTACGCCGACAGGCTTTGCGGCGGCGGCGTGGTCAACTTGAAAAAGAATCGCAATCAAAATTTTTTTGCAATAATCTTATCATCCGTTATGTTAAATTACGGAGTTGTTACGATTCTCTGCGGGTTATATGTATATTGAAAACAAGGTACGGGCCTTTCTGGCCACTTATAGGTAGCTAAAATATCCACTAATTATTAAGCGCCAAATTTTTCTAAGGAGAACTGAAATGTAATGAAAAATAATAGTAATTTTTACGAAAAAGGGCGACTTTAACCCTGTGTAAAAGACATTGCGATGCGCGGGAGCAAACGCTTCCTGGGATTTGACCACCACTTGGGAGCAGGGCTTCCAACTATACCTACTTAGCTATGAAGTGCCATAATGAGGATGAAAAAGTGCCAAAATGTGACAAATAGAAAAATAAAACGTGTTACCTATGTTTTTTCTGAGTTACGCTTTTTTGGGAATGTTCAGTGGCCCAAATTATGCGAAATAACTCCTTTAAAAATGTAATCGTCTTTTCGTAAAATAGTGTTTTTATACGAGTAGTATTTAGTTCCTTCAAACGATGTACATATTTCATACATCATGAAAGTTTTGTACAAAATTCCTTAGGCGCCGAACGCCACCGCCGCGCCGATATTTACGCAACTCGGCGGCGGCGTGTGAGAAATGACAAAAAACGGCGGCGTGGCTCGGCGGCGTAGTACATACTGTGTATGGTTATGCGTCGAATTCACATTTATGTATAAGTAAAGTACTACATACGTCCATGCATATACATACATATATAGAGTTAAATAAGCATGTGTGTATATACATATATATATGTATAGGTGTGTAGTTAAGAAATGTTTATGAGCATAGCCATCTCGCTCCAGCAGCAGTCACATTTGTTGTTGTGGATATGTACGTGAGCGCAAACATTTGTCGCTTTGTAGTAACCCTCGGGTTAGTTTCAAGCTGCTCCGAGTGGTATAGATTGTCACGCACGGCAATTAGTCGGTTTCTTTTCGCATTTGGGAAACTATATATGTGTAGTTGTTGTAGTTGAAGTATCCGCATACTTTTGCATAAAAATGCCCTAAAATCGGCCCCATTGACTGTTGCTATCTCGCTTGGCACCCCAACTCATGTATATAAATATATACATTTTTGGATATGTGTATGCGTACATAGATACTTATGTACATACATACATACATATGTACTCGTAAATATATGTATGTGTTGAGCCACTGCCATTCCATGTCCAATGCAATTTTTTATGCTCAGTTTTTGTATGCAATTGTATATTGTTGTACTTGTGTATGCATGTACATTAGGGTGGGGCAATTTATATATGTATTTTACCTATAAAATCGTTAAAAAACAAAAATTTGTTGAACGATTTCCCTAACTAACTTCTACAAGAGCTTAACTTTGAACAAAGCGAATTTATATAAGGTGGTGTTACTAGCTCAGCTGATTTTGTGTTGAAAAATTTTGTTTGAATTTCTACACACACGCTTACAGATTTTGACAGTTTATGCCGCCAAAGCAAAAACAAAATACATGTAAATTTTTGTTTTTGTACTCCTGCTATCACCTTATATTAATTCGCCTTGACTTTGAATTTATATTCAGAGTCACATAGTTAACTATGGAAATTCATATCGATTTAAAAATATACAAATTCTAAAAACCAATAGTTTTCATTTCAAATTTGAAATTCGTTCCACAAAAAACAAAAATTAGTTTCACGAGAGTTTAACTATGGGGGCATGCTGGTTGAAACTTTGAAAGTGATCGTCGGCCGCTGTGGTGTAGTGGTAAGCAGTGCGCGTTTCCCCTCCGCTGCGCCTGGGTTCAAGCCCCGGTCAAAGCAACATCGAAAAAAAATATAGAAAAAATGTTTTTTTCTTAACAGCGGTCGTCCCTTGGCAGGCAATGGCAAACCTCCGAGTGTANGGCAAACCTCCGAGTGTATTTGTGCCATGAAAAACAGCTTCTCATAAAAATACAATCGCCGTTCGGAGTCGGCGTTAAACTGTAGGTCCCTCCTCTCTGTGTGGCAACATCAAGGCGCACGCCACAAATCGGAGGAGAAGCTCGGTCAAACACTAACATACATATGTATGTGTAAGCGCCAATCTATTCCCTGCCAGCACTTAGAAGATCGTTTTCTCGTCTATACCAAAGAAGTAACGTCTGAGGCACTTCTAAACGTTAGTTGAAAGATGGTCCATATTTTACAAAAACAAAATACACTACTATCGCGTTCTTAACTTCTTATCGTGCAAAAAGAAGACAATTTCTGGTTTGTCTAGTTAACGGCGAAATAAAAATCAAAAAAAAATTCAGCACAAAAATTTTTTAATTACAATAGTTACATACATTTAGCAGACAATGCTCTTAAATTCGTCAACTCAGAAATTTGATGTTATATAAATAAATAAATAGTCACATACATATTGAAAGCGTTACAGCACGTTGGCGATTATAAGTCCGTTTAGCGTTAAAGCAAATTGTGTCTTATAAGTTGGCGATTAATTTAACTTGGCGTGGGACATCGCAGAAGCCAAGCATACAAAACTTTGCAGTTTTTTCCATCATAAAAGGTTTAAAATAATATATGTATGTAATTAGCAATGCTTATATTAACTAAGATTCATTTTCTTATTTTTCTCAGATGTTTGCCACTCCAAGTTCCAAAATTCGACAGATTTTCAAATAAATAAAATTGTGCAACAACATTTCTTACACGCCAGGGATAGAGTGCTCAAATGGAAACATTCAAATGAAAATACCCGCGGCAATTTACGCCTCTCCAATTAGTTCCTTAACTCCTATACTTAACGAAATAATGTTACCAAATTATACTTAACTGAATAATTTAAACAAACTGTTTTTGTTGTTTTTAATGTTAATAAAAGTTAAAAAAATTAAGCAAATATACTTGCAGTTTTTTACATTAATTAAATCTGTCTCCCACACGACACTAAGAAGTTACTTTCGGAAGCGTCGTATGCGAGTATGTTTGGGTGTACCGCTTTTGTCTCTTCCCGACGACACTAAGAAGTCACTTCCTGTAGTGTCGCATGTGTGTCAGTGTGGACGTAACGCTTACGGGGAACAGTTTTTCCCGAAGGAGGATAGTAAAAAGATGAGAAAGCGATAACTTCCGCGATGAAATTTACCTTCTTGAAGTTACTTTTTCGCCACTTCCGCGATAATAAATGCTAGCAGGGTTATTATTATTAGATATATGTACATATAACTGATCGTTGTGGATATCAAAATGAATTCTTAAACTCTTTTCAGTGGTTACATATGCACTCTGAATTAGGCTCTCAATCTTTTTTCCCCAGTTTTACTTCGTAATTATGATTTATGATTATGAAGGAGCGTTCACTGGAAGTAAGTGTCACAGGGAAAGTTGCGCCTATCTGCACGAAGCGGTCTAGGAATATTGTTGGACAATGCTCCATAGGTACATTGAAAAAATGCCTGTAAAGAAACATTATAAACCAGGGATCGTAACAGTTCAACTTTTATTATAAAAATCGCTCTTTAACAATTATTTTTGACTTTTATTTAATTATACGTTAAATATCAGTTATTTTCGATTTTTATTTTATAAATCCAAAATAACAATTATTTTTGATTTTTATCTAACTAATTTGCAAATATGTAATAGTTATTTTTGATTTTTAAATTATATGTCTTATGCTGGATTTTCACTAGGCATTAAATGGCAAAAATGACAAATGAAAAAGTCGGGCATTAAAAAAATCGTGTCATTACATTAAAAAAAATAGTTATTAAGTTCGTTTCCACATGGAATTTTTTCAAATGGCATACATTTTTAGTAATTTCAATGCCTAGTGGAAATTCGGCATTAGACAGGGCCGGCTACAGGATTTATTTTAGGGGGGGCCGGTTTATGTAAAGTCAATCGTAACAACCAAGAATATCACTGTTTTGTTTAGAGTATTCAGAATATTGTATTTAAATATGGATATATGTAATTCAGCACAATTCAAAGTAAAGTCACTGCAATTCACCGACGAATAGACAAAAAGTCTTTAAATACTGAGTCAACATTAATATCCATTGTGTGTTCGTCATCGTGGTCTGCTTTTGATGACGACCACAGCAAACGTTTAAGGGGCTATGATTTGAGGGCATGCAACTGGAATGTCCGGACCCTTAAGGGGAAAAGTGCCTCTGCCGACTGTTTAATGCCCTCGTGAACATAAAGGCTGACATCACCGCCATCCAATTAATGCCATGGACGGGTCACGGCGAAGAATGCCTGGGGCCTTGGGCGTACACAGGTACCGGCTGAAATTCCAAAGTTTCATTATAACTTTCTTTCTATGCATTTCATAGTCAATTTCCAATTAAAAAAATTTATGCAATAAATTGAAACTGTAGTGGTCTTCACATCCATTTCGGTAGTTTTGTTAAACTGCTCGTTGTTATTCGATAGTTTTTCAACTGTGAACGTCCTGTTCAGCTTACTTTTGCTAGTCTGATAAATTATGTTTATAAACAGCTGATTGGTGTTTTTTTCCTAGGCAAAAATTAATTGCAACAGAAAATTTAATGATTTTTATTCTTCTAGAGACTTCTCCTTGGCTTAAATTAAAGGTCTTGAATTGCACGTATTGTTTGAGGGACATAAAATTGAGTGAAGGATGCACAGCTCCATGCAAATCATAAAAATGGCAATCAAATTGATTCGTATACAAAATTGGAACTTAGAAACGGAATTAATTCTTTCTTTTCTTATTTTTTCAATCCTGCTCTTGTTATAAATTAGACAATTTTAGATAATACTGTCGACGCAAAATTTATAAGTTTGGGAATTTTTGATAATTTATTTATTCCAAAGTTGACATGGAAGAAATGATGTTGCCGATTTGTCACCACAGCAATAAATCGGTGAGTCTCTTTTGCATGGAGGGTAATGTTTTTATTCACAGCATATATACTTACAGGAGTTACATATATAAAAAAAATCATATCTAAACAATCAGAGATGTGCGAGATACATATCTATTATATAGCACCAATCTAAGTGATTTTCAATGCTGTGTGTGAGTGGTATGTAAACCAGTAACACAATTTATTGGTTTTAGTTGTTTACATAAAGGAGTTATATCGCAAAAACTTGTATCTGAACTATCAGTGGTATAGGAGACATAACTTATATAGCACCGATTTTGAAGATTTTCTCTGTATAGTTTGTGTGATTATTTAGAAAATAGCTCACGAAATTTCTCGGTTTTAGCTGTCGAAATAAGGGAGTTTTAAAGTAAAACCCCATACCTGAGCAATGAGTAGTATAGAGTATATAGGTTATAGTGATCCGATCTTATTATATTTTTACTGTAAGTATTCTGTTGGTAATGCCTGAAATTAGTGCGAAATTTCATGTTCGTAGCTGCATAAATGGAGGAGTTATAACGAAAAATCTCATATCTGAACAATCAATTGTATGGGAGCTATCTATATGTTAACGTGGTTCGATTTTTTCGGTTCCGACAAATGATTAATACTTTTTAAAACTAACTCATTTACGAAATTTCAGCCGGATATATCGAAAACTGCGAGACTAGATTGCAAACAAACAGACGGACAGGCGGACCGACAGACAGACAGACGGGCATGGCTAAATTGGCTCAGCTCGATTTTCTTATCATATAAGTATACATTTTCTGGTACTTACAAATATCGGACCAAACTTATAATACCATTCCATGCTTATGAAAGATATAATTATCAGATTTCAAATCGGTGCAGTAGATGACAAAATATGAATTTAAACATTTTCTTAACTTCTTCCGAGCATACCTACATATATATAATTGCTCAGTCCTACGACCAAGAGCTACACACATACATATACATATATCAAATTAAGGTGCAAGCTGCAGTTGCAGTTGACCATGTTTGTCAGAAAAGTAAAAAGTTGAGATCACTTTCTTTTTCAAACACCCAGGATGTCACTGATCATTAAAATGGACCCTGAATGACGGCAAACCCCAAAAATTTACAAATTGTTTGATGTGATTTTTAAAATGAACGATCCAAAATGAGACCGTATCGATGGCTGAGTGGAAGATCGACCTATCTCGGCTGCCAGTTCGAAAACGCTGTATCTCAAAAAACTTTTCAAGAACGCCCTATTTCAGAATTTTGTTGAAAAACACCCTATCTCAAAATTCAGTTCAAAAACGCCCTATCTCACTTCAAAATGTATTGAAAATATGCTGATATAGGGCGTTTTTGAATCGGCAGCTGAGATAGGGCGTTTTTGAAACGAATTCTGAAACAGGGCGTTCTTGAAAAGTTTTTTGAGATAGAATGTTTTCGAACTGGCTGCCGAGATAGGTCGATCTTCCACTCAGCCATCGGTATATATGTATGTATATTTTAAAAATTTTAGAATCAGTGTTTGAATTTTTGTACTAAATGCCTTTCAGCATAAACGGCGCCCTTGGACAGATATTGTGAAAGGTTGGACTATGTACATATACCTTAAAGATGACTGTTTTCTCACCGCATACATACATACATACATATTGAGCTAAATACTGAAATATATTCATGAATATCACCATTTATTATATACTTAAATTTAAATTCTTAATATTATTACCTAAGTGTTTCTTTATTGCATACACCCGAATTTCGAGGGTTACTGCTAGTTTTAACAAATTTTCAGTTTAATTCCTTATAAAATTCACTTTTAGGTTTATGCAGCTTAAGCATAGATACATCGAATTTTTGTTTTAGAGAATCAATGTGAAATAATTGCAGAAACGATTAACCGGTATGCTGAGCAACCGAGACGTCGGCTTTTTAAATAATTTTTGTAAAACAAATCGGCAAGTAAATATCGTCCCCCGCATGCCAGAAACAAGAATGTGTAAAAATTAAAATTTTGGGAAAGCAAGTTTGAAAGTGTTTTTTTACGCACCTTAAATCTGCATTCGTGTAATTGACATTGTGAAATATGTGGTTTCCGTGTACTCGTGGTATTCTCGATTTTGGTATAACATAGAACAACCAAAGGTTAATTAAGTGCAATAAGGGTATCTAATATGTATTTACTTCACATTTATTAATTTTTTATGCGCCTGCTCTACATACATATTTTTGTAGTAAGAAAATAGTAGTCATATCAGAAAATAGTAGTTTTATCTGGCGTCATCTTAACTCCAGCGCCACTGCCGCAATCAGAAGAGTGTGTTGGCGCAATTGCGCCTCTTCAGGCTAAAGCTTCTTAACGCACTGACTTTTTCAGAGTTGCTTTGCCGATTCTCTCGACTGTAATTTTGGCGGAAATTTAATCTCAAATTGGCCCATTTTCATTTTGCTTATTCAAAAGTTGCTGAATGTTTAAAGATTTTTTCGAAACATAATTTTAATCGTGTCCTTATCCGCTGTGAGTTCCACGAGCGTTTCACTACATCATTGAATCACCACAAATTTCATTCATTCAGCTTACATTACACATTCAGTTTACATTCACTTCACACATATGTTTTAATAAGGATTAATCAATCAACTACATTAAAATTTTGAAATAAAATTTCCTACGGATTTTTTTATGTAAGTCGCCTAATTCTCTGGTAAAATTTTCGGGCGTTTTTCCTGTCGGCCAGCATTTCAATCTCTTCGCACTCACTTATTTCAGCCTCTCTTTTCTTATTGCAGCAAATACGTCTCGCTTCCCTCCTCAGCACCCTATAATTGTCCCATATGCCTCGCGTTGCGCCCGATCGCAGCGTGGCCCTATAGGCGTCATATACATAGTTGGGAATAGGGCCCTATACTTCGCGCTGAAAAGACTAGCGGAAAATACTAATGCTAGTGGGAATCTACCTCTGATATTGAAAAAAATAAACAAAGGATTAAAAGGAGTAGGGTATAAAGAGAACTAGAAAATCTTTCATATTTTAAACGCTTTTAAAAATTTCTTTTAGTAAAATTTCATACGTATAATTTTGTTTCTACACTCTTCACACTTCCAATTGTATTGGAAATTCTACCAGGTGAAGTAGAAAGGAGACAGACATCTTTGAAATTATCGTATTTAAACTTTTGGCTCATAATTTTTGTATGCACATTCGGGTGGTCCAAAAACGCTTGTGGAAAAAGTAAAGTCGGAATTTTTATGCTCTCATCTCCTAGGATTCTTCTATACCGGAAAAAATGTACCCCTCAAAGCGCTCAAAGTCTTCCTTGTTTTTTTATATGGAAAAAACAACTTTTCGTAGAAATGGTATAGTATTCTTAAAAATCAATATCTTTTGATCGCAAAACTCTGTCTCTCTGCACGAGATTCCCAATAATAATACCCAATTGTTTATTTAACCATTTTGTCTTAGTAACTATAAGTTACAGGTAGGGCGGCCGAGAGAAAATTCGGGCCCCTATACATAAATTAAATTAATTTAAAAGCATGTGGTCATTTTCTCTAATTTATAGAATTCACCCCTTTTCCCCCTCCCTCTCGACGGGCATTCCGACGGAGTCGACTGCTGTTTGAGTTGGTTGGACCAATATTGCGTATCTATTACTATTGAAAGTCTCCTGAAGAGAACCTAAGTTTTCCGTTCGAAAATTATTGATTTTCAATAATCCTATACTATTTCAACGAAAAGTTCTTCTTCCCCAATATAAAATACATAAATGGAAAACTTTGAACGACCTCAAAATATTTTTTGATTTCAAAATAAAAAATAGGGGTATACTTTTTTCGGTATAAAAGAATCTTAGGGGATGAGAGCTTAAAAATTCCGACTTTACTATTTTTGGACTACCATAATGTACATACATACATACATACATAATAGTACATTTCCACTGCTCTAAAATGTTCTGAAAAGCATCTATAAGCGAATTTTTTTCTTAAACAAGATTAACTTTCTTGTAATCTTTTTCAATGAATTGTCTGTATTAAATACCATTCATCAATAAACATGTAGTTTTGAAGTTTAGAATTCCCAGATAATATTTAACTTATGGCATAAAAAAAAACAAAATTGAATTTATTTAGTTCATACAGAATACCTCCATAGCCCAAAGTATCGATACTTTAGATCCGATATTTTCCCGGTATCGATACTTTCTTTCGATACTACGTCCAAGTAAAAGTATCGATACCTGAATGGTATCGTTTCATCCCTAATTGCTACCGTGGAAACAGCCTGAACAAAAATGCAGTCATGCGTAACATGCAACTTTCACCATGAACTACAAGTTTTCGAACCATCACAATAAAAACTAAAAAAATATTTCTCCAACCTCATTCTCCAACTCATCTCTAGCCGACGCGCAGATACGTAAAAAGTGATAGAGAAACGAATTTTCAATTATCAAGAGAAAAACTTAAGCTATATAAAGAGGAAAATTACCAACAAAAAGTAAATAATCTTCAAAGTATCTTCAAATAATCTTGAAAGCAAATAAAACGCGAAGTGAATCAAGTGGCAAAATTACTGTCGGACTGTGAACTATGAAGTGAATTATTGTAATACGATACTGATTAACTACATAATACAAAAGGAGTAATAAAATGAAAAATTAATATTTAAATGCATCTATGTATGTCAATCAGAAAGGTATAAGGTATTTTACTATTTCAATTTCAGTATTTCAATGATATGTTTGAGACCAAATGTGAATTCAATTGGAGTTCAAGTTGAGAACTAGCATTTTCTCAACTTGAGAAACAGTCCTTTTTTCATACAAAGAAAAATGCCCTTTTTGTTGAGAACGCTATGATCCTCCACTTGAGGTACTGTTGAGAAACCACGTTGGAGATTTGAGAAATACCTTAGTTCTCAACTTAACCTCAAGTTGAGCTCAAACCTAACTGTTTATTGGGCTGTGTCATAAAACTACAATTGAATTTCAGTAAAGCTCAAATAAAAATTCACCAGCAATTTAAGTGAAAAAAATGATTGCTTCTGTTAGTTTTCATATGAAATTCGAATAAAATAAATGTTTTTTTTTTTTAATTGCTTTCGCGAAACTGGCTGTTAATGTTTCGGAAAAAAACGAGTTTTCTAAATATTTTGCAATTCGTTAATTTCTAGTTAAATTTAAAACAATATTGAATACTTTAATAACTATGATGTATTTTCCTGTATTTTATTATCCTTTCTATACGCTTTCTATTATTAGAATCAAAATGCATACCAATGCATAAGTTCGTTCGGGCCTATAGATCCTAGGCCTGATCTTGTTGAAATTCTAAGAGGTGTTTGGTTCTGTTTTAACGGCTAGGTTATTAGCATTCAGAATAAATCCAACAATTTTATTGAGCTTGAGGCCGTTTCTTATGAAAAATGTTATTGAAAATCAAAAGGTAGAAGTTGTAGCCGCTATTTCGGAGATCACCACATCTACTAATCAGACTTCTTCAACCGCGGTCATTGAGGAGATGTGGTGATCTCCGAAATAGCGGCTACAACTTCTACCTTTTGATTTTCAATAACATTTTTCATAAGAAACGGCCTCAAGCTCAATAAAATTGTTGGATATAATTGTTATAAGGCAATAAATAACAAAAAAAATTCTGAATGAATAATAAATTTAAGGTCAGTCAAACATAACGAAAGAAAGTCGGAGAGTCTCCTTAAAATCGGTGTTTAAAACATCGGTAAAACTTCCATCGATGTATCGTCAATTTCGCGATGTTAGTAAATTGTAAACATCGATGGCAAACATCGAAAATTGAACCGATATTATCGATGTTTCAAAAACACATCGATGCATCGTTTGTTTCCCTATTTGTGCGTGGCCGGGTGTGTGTGCGCCGAGGAGATGCGTTCCCTGCGACATGTGTGTATGTGTATGTATGTATGTATGTACGTCTATAGATACTAGCTAAAGTAGTTGACAGCGCAGAAATCAGACGTCGCTATTGACGCATCCACTGATCTGCTCACTTTTAAATAAGCAGTCACCAGATAAATCCAATTAGTCTGATATTTGTACTTTTTCTACTATGATTCGCAGTGTTACAACAACTACATACATTGTTGTTGCTTTTAATGCTGTTGACAACGTTGATGCTTTGTTGTTGTCATTATTGGCATTGTTAAGCTTAAACGATGTGCCAAGAACGGCAGCACACAAAGGACATCCCGCTTAGATGTCACCTAAGCCCCGCAAGCAAGAGGAGTTAGCCAACGGCCGCGACGATTCGACGATGAGCCGATGAGCCGATGAGCCAATAATGTTATGATAACAAATTCAGCTGAATGCAATAAAAATCCAGACACCAATGCAACACGCCCGCAGTAGAATAAAAGGTAAAGGGGAGATGAAAGTACATACATAACTATTCTTAGCGACCGGATCGAGCAGTGCAGTGGGTATGATATTGGCACACAAAGGGGACGGACCGGACCTACAGTTTGACGCCGACTCCGAACGGCGATTGTATTTTTATGAGAAGCTGTTTTTTCATGGCAAAATTACACTCGGTGGTTTGCCATTGCCTGCCTAGGAGCGACCGTTCGCGATGTTTCTTTGACCAGGGCTTGAACCCAGGCCCTGCGGAGACAAAACTAGCAAATAAAATATATCGAATACAGCTACAAATTCTTCGACTTTTCTTCAAGAAATCAATGTTGAACTTTGCTCTGATCCGACACTGAACTGATCTATTATCTATTATTGATCTCATTGGTAACAGTGCGCTTTTCTTTGTGGGATTCGGGTTCGGATTCAACAAATACTTAAGTTTTGATTATCATTTGGAAACCAGTTACCGTCAAAGTTGAAGTCGTTTTTTTAAGAGTGAATCCGAAGCGAAAGAAGAAACCACAAGATAAGTTGAGGAAATCTCTAAGAACCTCCCAGTCAAAATATATTTGGGATGAATTCAAGTATTGTGAAGAATTATTATAATGACTCGATACTAACGAAAAAAGCTTCAAAACCAAATGCAAACTATTTTCGAGATGCTAATGCATAGGATTTGAAATTAAAATCTTCCTCAGCTTACCTTGCGTTGACCGAGGACTGAGCAGCTCCGATTTCCTCCATAGATTTCCTGTGAAAATTATAAAAAAGTGATTAGGTAAATACATGTGTACATAAGTACATATGTATGTATGTATATTTGTATAATATTTAAAGATAGTGAGTTCATGATGGGGGAGAGGCATACAAAAACCCAGAATTGTAGCTCAAGTTGAAAATAATAAATACTAGTATCTTACCTGTCACCCCAGCATAGCGCATCTTCGCGATATCTGGAAAAAAAAACAATGGGATGATTAAAATTTTTGGCTTTTCAATATGTACTCACACATATGTAAGTACACTGAGAAAAAGGATTAGTTTCGACAACTAAAGATATTTAACAAACAAAAACAGTTATGTGATGGTTTCTTGCACTAAACGCATGTCTTCTCTTGCGCTAAATGTCAGCTGTGGCTCTGCACTACACTGTTTGACACTTCTAGTGCACTCATCGAACAGACCTATTACATTTAAAATATTCAGGGCCGGCCGGATTTCCACCAGGAATTAAATGAAAAATATTTTAATGACAAAGTTGGGCATGAAAAAATACTTTCGTCATTTCGTTTCTAAAAATAGTCAATTAGTTTAATTCACATATTTTTTGTCGTTTCAATGCCAATTGGAAATTCAGCATAACGAGGACATATGTATGTATGTACATATGTACATTAGACTGCATCACCAAAAAAAGTTCCGGTTTTTCCGCCGGGATTACAAAGTTTATTATATTTTAAGACGTCCACCAAAATATTTCGGAAAAATATAAAGATTTAAGCGAGCTGAACCGATTTGAAAATACCTCCAAAAATTGAGTTTTTTTTTATGAATAAAAATAGTTTCTTAAAGAACTTTTTGAAAAAAGTCCCCTCAGATGACAAAACAAATTAGGCTTAAAAATTCAGCATTAAAAAAATTTAAAAATCTTTTCAACGGAATCGTAATAATGAGATTTTTGATGCTGTTTTTTTACTTTTTTCAAAGATTGAATTACGAAAATCTTGAATGACTGGGCCAAAACTATTCTGATTTAGACTTATGGGATCTCGGTAGAAAGGTATTTTCCCACTATTTTTATTTGTGTGCAAAAAAAGTCATTCGTGTCGCAATATTTTTTTTTTCAAATACCAACACATCTTAATTCAACTTTGAATGATATTCGTTCATCCTACCTTTCTCTTTCATCCTTTGAATGAGTTTATTAGCAAAGAAATATTTTGGTGGACGTCTTAAAATATAATAGATTTTATAATTCCAAAGAAAAAACAGTACCGATTTTTTTTTGTATGGGGAGTGATGTAGTCTAATGTACATATATATATATATCGATTTTATTTTTTGAAAGTTGGCCAGATGAGAGCTTTACCTCACTTGCTTGAAGCGCTTTAAAGTTTCGAGTAGCCGAAATCTCTATTTGACATCGCTTTTTGTTGAAGTATGTGTGTATGTAAATACACTAGGCGACAAATGAAAGTGTACACCTAGTCCGAATATAATATTAACAATTATTTTCATGATTACTGGATTAATTATTTATGAAAATATAGTTCATTCAATAATATAAACTGTGTAAATCAAAGTTCAATGTATGAAATTCACAAAAATTCAAAAAATTTCATCATCAGAATTTTCAACTTTTTATTCAGAGCTACGAGTATGCAGTTTTTTGTGACGATTTTTGCACTGTTTTCTTTATAAGCATGAATTTCCAATCAAATAAAATGCGGGAGACCGTTCGCAACAAAATGAAAAAAAAAAAAACGAAAAAGAAGTCTGAAAAAAAAACAATCTCAAACATCAACGCGATTTTTTAGCCGGTTGAGACTTGCACTTCGTTAGACTAAAACGGAATGGGCTACAAACCTGCGTACTCGAAAATTTTCTAGAAATTCTGAATAAAAAGTTGAAAATTTTGATGCATTTTTTTTTGAAATTTTGTCAACTTTATATAAAGTGTGAAACTTTGATTTATATGGTTTATATATAGAATCTTCATAAATAATTAAAGCATGAAAATAATTGTGAATATTATATTAGAATAAGATGTACACTTTAATTCTAAATGAATGCAAACAATTTGCTATAGACTTTTTTAAAAATATTTTGCTTTGTTAAAAATGGTGCAAGCGTGTATAGACATATGCAGGGGGGAAAATAATTCTTAATTTTAGGGGAATAGACTTTGACAGCGTTCTAAGCCGCCATTTGGTCAAATAGGTTTTCAAAGTAAATCACAGCAAATTAAAGTAAGCAAGGCTTGTAAAGTCAGCCTGCATTGGACCAGTACCTTAGTTTATTAACAAGCGATATATAAAATTAGATTTAAAATGGTCGATGACAGTTAAGGCTCAGATGGACTTATGTATGTATATATCAGAAGAGTAATTTTTGTGAAAATTGCAGATAAATCATATTGAATATACATAAGTTAGCCTTCGATAAGGAAATTTAAAATAAAAATCTGAAACTTTCAACCATTTATTTCTTGTCCACTTCAGTGGTAGTTTGAACCTGTTACAAAACGAATTTATTTTGCCATTAGCTTGTGCTGCGTCCCGGTTATTAAAAAAAAAGTAAGTGCTCCTGGGCCACACTGGAGAAGTGAAACTTACGTTTCGTATGTACATATCTATTTTGTCTCATAACCAATATATATACATATGTACATACATACACACATACATACATCTGCTTTTGCTTATCTTCACTTTAATGTTTATACTCTATCGATAACAAAATCGCTAGTAACATCCAGCAAAATATCCAACAGATATCGATGAAAATTTCGAAAGCAAAATCGATAATAATATTGGTAGTAAAATCTATTAGAAATCCGATAAAAATATCGATAAAATTATCCATAACAAAATCGGTAACAAAATCGATAAAAATATCCATAACTAAATCGATAGATAGCGACGTCAAAATCTTTAACAAAATCGATAACGAAATCGATAGATATCGATAACATAATCTATAGATATCGACAACAAAATCGATAACAAAATCGATAAATATCGATAACAAAATCGATAAAAATATCGATAACAAAATCGATGAAAATATCCATAACAAAATCGATAAAAATATCCATAACAATATCGATAAAAAATGGATAAATATCGATAACAAATCGATAAAAGTATTGATAACAAAACCAATGAAAATATCGATTATTTTATGGATAAGTCCCGAAAATCCCGAAATTCTCTAAAATCCCAAAATAGTTCCCAGATTGAGTCTCTGTGTCTCTCTCTATATCCTATCCTCTTTAATTACCTTTGTTTTAATGTTTCTTCCCCTATTTTCATCTTTACTTTTACCGGTATCCTCATCCTCCTCCTTTGTCTTTACTTTTATGTTTATAATTTTCTTCATCTACATACTCCCCTTCACCTTTGCCCTAATATATATAAGTAAATTGTTTAAATTAACCTTGCCTTTATCTTCACCCCTCCTTTTTTTGTTTTTATTTTTACCTTTGCCTTTATCCTTTTCCTTATCTATGTACGTACTCACCTTTACTTTCATTATTGTATTGGTATTTTTCTAAGTGTTATTTTTTAACCTTTTATTAGCAAATTTTTGTTAAATAAATACCACTTGTTTCAGTGCCAACCATTACCGTTGCATCATTTCCGTTGCACCATTTCCGTGTGCAATTTTCTTTGAATTTGCCAATTTACTCCCAACCAACCAACCGCCGCTAAAGAAGTTTCACTTCAAAAATGTACTGTAATATCATCAATCAGGAAAGGTAATGTCGTAGATATTTAGCGTATATATGTACATAGATAATTATACGAGTACTTATCCTGTGGGCTCCTCATTCATTTTTAAATATAAAATGGGATTGAATAATAGTCAGATTTTCCTGCAGGGAAGCTAAAAACAACAAGCTAAAACACACATACATATGTATGTACATACCTACATACTTTTCACTTCCGATCAGTTTGTTTTCGTATCGAAAAGGATGTTATTGATGTTCAATAATAGATACCATTTGGCTGAGCAGCCGATTATTATTGAACGTAAACGATTCTCGGAACACAAGCAAGAAGTGGGACACCAATAATGGCCTGAATGGTGATTTAACACACACATGCGTACATACATATGTACATTCTCATATACATTACTAGTATATCCCAAAAATTCGCAACATTCATTTATTCAAGTCCGGTTTAGGATCGTTGATCCAAGGCGATTCTCTAACCTCTACCTTTACCACTACTACGTATGCTAAATATGTATATGTATTAGGAATGCTAATCCCGGAATTCCGCACTTTTTAAGGTCTCGAAAATCCCGGGACTCTTGGCAAACCCGCGTAACTGACATTTGCTGCCAATAGTTGGATTTTCGCACACAAGCCTTTTTGAAAAATTAGTGTTTTTATTCTCTAAAAAATAATTTATGCAACCTCACATACGCAGTTTTGCATTTTGTTGATACGCGGTTTTACACTTTAAATGACGATATAACACCGCGCGATAGTAAATTTTAAACACAAATATCAATATATTCGCGAGTTTTTCACTCTGACATCAGTAAGTCAAAAATGATTTAAAAAATTCATAGAAATGTGCTTAGAGGAGAAGTATGGGTATAAAACTAATGAGGAAATCCTGTAGAATTGAAGCAGATTCAAGTTTCTGGTGCAGAAGGGCTGGTAAATATTGAAAATGTCATTTTAAACTTTTATCGTTGAAATTTCGCAGTATTTGTTTTTGAAAAAATTATGTGTTAAGGGTTTATATAAACTCCATAACAACCTCGAATTTCGTTCTTCTAACTTTGTCAGCTTAAAAATTACCTTTTCGTCCTTGTGAATCCAAAAAATTAAAATTTTTTAAATTCTAAAGAAATTTTCTATTGCATTTGAATTTTTTTTTAATAATTTTTGAAACTAACCATATCTTTGAAATAACAAAGTCCTTCAAAATAAATCCTGCGGTCAGAGAGAAAAAATAAAAACGTCACTTTAAATAAAAAAGTAGTTTTCAAACCCATTTATTTATTATTTATTTCATGGTAGAAGAGCTTCTCAAAGAATATAGAAGCAATTTTTTCGACTAAAGTTGTTGAAAAGTAATGAATATTTAAATCCCGGACTAGTCCCGGGATCTCGGGATTGTGGCAACGCCATCCCGAAAATCCCGGGATCGGAGAAAGCCGAAAAATTTACATCCCTAATATGTATGTATGTATAAACACAGCTATTTCTCTGATTTAGGAGTTTTGCTTACTTTGCTACACATGCATTTTCTGGCGGCAGACGGTGTAATAACACATCGCCAAGCAGAAAACATAATTGTTTCTTTTGTTTTTATCGGTCTGCACTACCCGTACGAATCGCAGTGTGTTAGAACGTCATTCTCATAACGGTAATGGCTATATATGTAGATTTTAAGCTGCCAAGGATAAAGAGCACCAAAATTACTTACATTTTTCAAACAAATATTTGTTGACATTTTTTATTTATTTATGTACTGTCTGGATATCATTAATTACGTTTGTTTAAATTTTGTTCTAATTAGCGCATGGATGTACATATATTCACAGTATGTACTACATACATATGTATGTTTGTATGTATGCACTCTTACACATTTATGTATCACATTTTTGCAAGTAGGACATCTATCTGCAAGTGTCTGAATAGCATTTCTCTTCCAATATGTGTTTTTTTTTCACCGCACTACAATTGTTGTTGCATTGTAGTCCTATTTTATTGGAATTGCTAACGTCAGTCAACTTCTATGACTGACTTTGATCGGGCATTTTTCATTCTTTATTTGGTAAATAAGCCCTTGTTTGCGACATATTTTCTAGGCGTCCGAGACGTTTATGCGAGAACATTGGACACGTGTCTTCGCTGGAATTTGAGTTTTGCATTGTATGTATGCCTGCAGGAAACACTGCCGAGTGAGAGTGAAACTTGAATGTACATATGTATATCTACACATAAGAATGGATATAGGCTGTCAAAGGCATAATTTGAAAGCTTAAAAATTTTCCCTATATAATGACAAGAAATATATTTCATAATTTTCAATTTATGAAACGCGAAAAATTTAATTGGCTCTGCTGTATATTGTTATATGTAATATTTGCTGTGTCGTCATTGCAGAGAAACATTTACCTTGTGTATATGGCATCAAACGCGGTATCGAATCAACTCGTGTCAGCGTAGCTCGCTTGAAATGCAAGTGTTTATATGCAACACAAGAAATGAGTCGATCGAACCCACTGTCAAACAGAGTTTATCCCGATGCAACCCTGTTAATATGTACATGTGTCAATTCTTGAAAATAATGAACATTGAAAAATAATAAATAAAGACTCAAACAACCTTGTAAAATTTATCTTAGCTATTAATTTTATAATAAAGCTTAGCGTAAATGTAATTTCAAGAACTATGTATTTAAATTGTTTACTTTATACAGCGTTGCATGAAATAACCGTGTGGATAAATTCCGTGTTTATATGCACTCTTACAACGATTCAATAACTCTTCGTGGTTCGCATTCAAAATGTGATTTATGGTGGCACGGTTAAAAGTTTCAAATTCGATTAGAAAATGTGTTTACATGTGTGTGTGTCCATATAACATGGTTTGACTTAGAACGAATTGATGCATCCTATAAATGTGTTAATTGATATGTATGTACATACCATTATATTTAAATAGTAAACAAATTATTGCGCTTTTCATTAGCTCACCAAGGACAGCTTTAGTTAAAGAAGGCGTAATTTTAAACGAAATTTTCTTTTACAAAGATCGTATATCTTCAGCTATAAATAATGCGAAAAGTATTTCCTAGTATTTTAGGGAATTTTTTCCAGTTTTATGTAATTTTTAAAGATTTCTTAAGACATTTTGTTGTTTTTTAAAGTAATTTTTCGTTATTTTCTCGATCAACAAAATCGATGATTACAACAACTGCCCTCGAGTATAAAAAATTTGTTTGTATTTGATCTGTGATTTTGTTGTTGTGGCAAAATTTGGTCCTAGTTAACATTGAAACAGCTTTTAAGCCTTTAACAGCAGCGCAGGAAACAGTTAAAGGTAAAAATAGAAATAACGACGATACATACATACCCCGATTATGATAACAATAACACCTTCAATTTTCACACAAGGCCCACTGCCTTTGCCAGTTTAGTTTCGTTTTTCCTGCGGGGTTGCTTGCTACCAATCGTTTGTCTATATCCATATGTACATATATACATATCTGTGGACATTTTACAGAACAACTTAAGTCTATTTTCACGTACAAACTAAATAGCATATGTCGGCAAAGCTCTTTTTACCGTCAGAGCTATAAATGTTATTTAAAAGAGCGCATTCAGTTGTCGAAGACAGAAACATTTAAATTGTTTTGAATAGCTACATATAAATTATTTTGATATTTCTTCCGAATAATAACATTTTTCTCTTTGACGATAAAATATATTTTGTCGACATATATGTTATTTGGTTTGTCCGTGAAAGAAAGACTTGAGCCATTCTGTCAAATGTCCACAGATATGTATATATGTACGTGCACGTAACACATTTTCGCTCATATAAGCTAACCAAGCTGCTAATTTGTTTTCTGCTGCTTTTAGTAATTATTATGTTAAATTAAGTATCCATTTTTGGTCCTCAGCTGTGGCGATAATTACAATCGACACGACAAGCGTGACAATCTTTACATTCGAATTCAGTCGGTGAGGTCGTTGCGTTGTCAAACGGCTACCTACGAAGCCGGAGCGCAGCTATTTGGAAATGTCCTCTGGCAAGCGCCTTGGGACCGCCATTTTCATGGCTATTTATTAACCAGTAACTTGAAAGGGTAATTGCAGAAAAGTTTTTCTTTGCGGATGCCTTAATACGAGTATGTATGTATGTAGCCATAGAAAATGTCTGATTGCGATCAAATCCAAACAAATTAAGGCTATCGACTAATGATCGTTACAGACACCTGATTCGTAGCAAAACGTATCATTGCTCGAATATGCTTGAGTGTATGTATGTATGTATGTTCGGATGTACGCATGTTAATATGTAATAAAAACTTAAGTGCAACATGTTTGCACACTTCCATAGATATCTATCTATGTATGTATGTTTGTATGTCGGCCTTTTGAGTTTTATTCAAATTACGGTATTTTGAGTTGATAATTTAGATGCCATCGTAGTCGACAGATTATACATATTTTTGCTGCTCATCTTTGACCATAAGCCATATTACATCGATATTTTTACTAGTGTGAATTTGCTCATTAAAAAGGTGTCGAACAATTTTAACTTTATTTCATTTTGTTTAATTTTGTTTTTTTTTTTTTTTAATAAATGATGCTTCGATTTGTGGCAGTTTTAATGAAATTGCGGTGCAATATATTTTTATTTCTCCCGTATCTGCCGCATCGATCGCCGTTCGCTCCGAAGTGTACATATGTGGCGTGAGTGCTACAGGTATAAATTAATATGAGTTTCGTTCTAGAAAATCGATCAAATTGACAAGCACTGCCGCGTGGATCGCTCATCGATCGGCATTGTGAGGTTTTCGACGGTCTACAGCAGTCGCCAGTGTCCAGTGCACAGTGGTCAGTGGTCAGTGGCCAGTTATCGAGGCTATGCAGTAGGCAGCGGGCAGCGGGCGGTGGGCAAAGCCGGTGGTGATCCATTTGTGCGAGTGTATGAAAAATCTGTTTAATTTTGAGTTGAGAACATTGGGGCGTTTATATTGTCCGCCAACATTATTATGTCGTATCTACTTTTTACGCGCCTTTCCATTCCTCAGCCTCAGCCTCAGCTGTTGTGTCAGTCAGCGGTATGAACTAAAAAGTGTTTGCCAATTTTGTTGTTGTTGTTGTTGTTGTTGTTAAATTCCGTTGATCACTGATTGATCTACTACTGCAAGTCGAGCAGGCAGTCGTCAGTCAGTAGACAATGTTGTTGGTGTGGCCGTTAGTTGGTTGGTTGGTTGGTTGGTGATTGTTGCAGTCATCAGTTAGGGGTTCGATGAAAATTGTTAATACGTACATTCGTATGTATGTATGTATGTATATACATATGTGTATTGCCTGCTGATAGTGGCTACGATTCGATTTGTTTCAAATTGAGTTTTATTGCCGCTTTTGTGCGCTTACCTTTTGAGGTTTGCGACCAGATCAGGCTCCAATTTCTACTTCCATTGCTGTTTCGTCGAAGCCTGCTGCTGAAAATGCTGGCGAAGAATCCGGCAATTTCGTACTCATACATATTTATAAGTCTTTAGGATGCTTCAGTGCAATTCCATGCATACATACATATGTACATATGTACACAAGTATGCATGTACATTAGGGTGGTCCTTAAATGTAGGAAGGTAATTTTTGCATCAGATTTCCTGAAGGTCTGATTATGCATACTTCGCATAACTTCGCACAACCATTTGTACCAGTGCAATAAAAACATAACTTAAGAAAATGTGGATCAAAATCTAAACTCAACAATTAGCTAAGTTTTTAAAAGTTATGCTAATTTCTGGGTAATGGAATGCTTACAAAGTACATACGAAACTACAGCTTTAAGTTTATGCGAAGCTGTGCGAAGTTATGCGAAGTATGCATAATATGTCCATCAGCCTCAACCCCTACGTCGATGCTACTATAGTCGAAGATATCACACATAAATTTTGGTCCGCATTGGAGACGGTTAAGGCTTGTCGCGCAGGGGTCAAAGCTTAGACTACCGTATGAAGACGTCTTAACCGACTCCAATCGGAACCAAAATTTATAAGTGATATCCTCGACTTTAGTAGTATCGATTTTGGGTATTAAATAAAAAAAATTAAATTTTATTATTTGAGTCCGGCCTTTGACCCCTTTGCGACACGCCTTAACTGTCTTCAATCGGAACCAAAATTTATATGTGATATCTGTGACCGTAGTATTACCGATTACGGGGTGAGACTGAAAATAATCGTTCATTTGATTTTTTGAGGACTACCCTAACGTACATATATTCATTACTTTTTACGCATTTCAGGGTTTTCTGCGCGTCTTTGTTTTTGTCTTCTCAACATTCGCCCGAATTTTATTTCTTTATCTCAATTATAGTTTTCAGGTTGAGAATGCGTATCTTGCTTTTGTTTGTTTTTGTATAAATGTGTCTATATATTTTCCTTACGGAGTCAATATTTCCGAATACTTCTTACTTATACTCATTCCCTGACAATCCGCCGTACATGATACTATATGACATATCGCTCATTTACTTCAATAGTGTCATAATCCAAAAAATACAAATATTGAGTGGAGTACGCAGAAATTACCGCTACCTCTTCTTTTATGTACATACATCTGTTGTATAAAAATTTCATAGCTGCATCGATTTCCAGTATCTCACTAGAAAAAAATACATACGTATTCCTTTTTTACTATGGGTGTTTATGTAAATTCAAAACTTCCCCACCGTGCAAAACATGAGAACTAGGCAACAATCGTAAATGGCAACAAATTGGCGACTCACCAATATATCGCCGTGGTGACAAATCGGCAACATCATTTTTTCCATGTCAATTTTGGAATAAATAAGTTCTCAAAAATTCCCAAACTTACGAATTTGACGTCAATAGTGTTGTCCAAAAACATCTAATGCCCATAGATAGGATTGAGAAAAAAGGAAGCCCCCTAGCGAGGGAAGGAATTAATTCCGCTTGTAAGTTCGAATACTGTATACGAAAAAATTAATGAAGTATTAAAAAATATAAAATTATCCCAAATATCGCTTGTAGCAATAATAAAGCGATAAGAAACCGACTCGTCCAGGCCAGTTACCTTTGGCGGACGTTTTAGAGCGACTGGTAATAAGAAATCGATTCGATGGCGATATTATAGGCAATAAATTTGTTGCCCAGGGCAACACGTTTTCTTATTTCCGGCAACAAAAATTGTCTGGTGACTACTTTGAAGGTTTACATAAACAAACGTTCGAATAGTAAAAAAAACTTACAGATACACAAAAATGAGCAGTAGAGTACTTTAAGATTCTCACATTGCTGTTAAGAAATTCATAGAAACTTACCCAATATACCAGGTAAAGCTACCAGGTCTGTTTTGGAAGGGTTTAAAGCCGGTTTTCTCTAGTTTTGCTTTTTTGAGTTATGACACTATTGAAGTACGTACATATGTAAATGAGCGATATGTATGTACAATGTACATTGTTATACCCATGTCACACATTACGTCCATACAAAGTACGTTTGAAAATTTGTGTTTCTGGCAGAAAATCCACGCCACCATGAGAAAAAAAAACATCGAAAATCTACGGCAGTTTGAAGAAATTACAACCAAGCACATTACTATACTAAAATATATGGGCTATAAAAACGAGTACTATAAAATTCTGACAAAATTTGCTGAAAATTTGGTAATTTTTTCTAAATTTGACACAAAGTTTGGAACTTATATTTAAATGGTTCATATTATAGAGTGAACCTTATTTTAATCATAAATTAATAAAATGTTTTTTTTTAAGAAAAATATAAAATCTTTAAAAAAAAATCTCCGTACGGAAACTTTTTCTAGTTTTTTTTCGATTTACTTAATATAGAGATGGACAGCAGGGACCGAGAACAAAGCGATTGATCGAAAGTAAATGTCGTTTTCTTAGTTTTGTTCCAAGAAGGCTTCAAAACCAAAACCAAATGGGAATTATATATAGGAACAAAATCCTGTGGAGCGCTCACAAAGAGAACAAAATGGCAACAAAAGTCTCCGGAACATTTTGGAAAAGAACTAAGCGGGAACAAAAGTCTCAAGAACTCTCTCTCGAATAACAATTTCGGAGCTAAGGTCTCAGGAACTTTCTGACAGAGAACGAAACGGAAACAAATCTTCTCTGAACTATTCACGAAGAATGGAAGCGAGAACAAAATTGTACACATAGCGTTCATTAGTTTGAAATGTTTGAATACTAAAATTAAGAAAAAAGAACTGAAAGGTAATTAGAAACAAATGAAATGATCCAGATTTCCTCTGGCTTTGAATTAGCAATCGTGATTCTCACTAAAACAATTTTTCATTCCAATACGCAGACGACCCTCTCATTCTTAAAGTTAAGTTCTCAAAACTATTGTTCTCGTTTTGTTCTCTAGCAGAACTTTCACCAGACTTTTGTTCTTTTTTGATTCTCATTGGAAACGTTCCCGAAAGTTTCTTTCTCATTCTGTTCTTCTTGAGAACGTTCCCGGGAGTTTTCTTCGCATTTTATTCTTTACGAAAACGCTCCCGAATCTTTTGTTCTAATTTTGTCTTGGGAACGTTCTTGACTTTACATTTTGTCTTCATGCAAAACTAAACCAAAACCGGAACGTGTTCTCGGTCCCTGGTGGAAAGCATCGACAGCCTTAACCCCGACGGTGTGAGACTTTAACCCACTAAAACCACCTCTATGTACGGTACAGGTGTACGTATTTGTATACATTCTCTCGCAGGTATTATTTAGATGTGGCATTATAAATCGTCGTCAACATTCAGCATATCAACACTTAATGGAACAGCCACGAGAGGGCTAATTGTCGTCGCCGGAGCGGCTGATAACACCATTACCGAACTTGGCGCGCTCGATTGTGACACGGTCTGCGTGGTATTGCGCGCCATCCTGTTGAAACCAAAGATCGGCCAAGTCCAGCGATCACCGTTGACCGCAATGGTGCCACCGCTCCAAAATCTGCACCAAACCGTACTTCTCTGAGGCTGCATTGGCTTCACGACGATCACGTGCGGGGTTTTCGCCGAGATGAAATTCGTTTCATCAGAAAAGATGGGTTTTCGAGCAAAATCGTTGTACATTTCATTTTCATAATTTTCCAACGTTGCCCAAGCGTTCCGCGGAGATATGATCTTCTGTCAAGATTTCCAGCGGGGAAGAGCTGTCACTGTCAAAATAATATCGTCACTAGACACGAATAAAGAAGCGCAAGTGGCGAAAATGAATGACTCATAAAAAATTTTACGCAAAACGACGCGTAAACCTTGTTGACGGCGAAGAGAGATGCGTAAACATAGATTTATACCTGGCTGTCACTTCGGCATCATTCACGAAAAACTATTTGGGGAATTTATATACTGTTACATCTGCAAACATACATAGTTCACCGCGAAAATACCCTGTGGGGAAAATCTCTAGTTCTGAACTGGTGCACTTCTAGTAAATTTAGACCCAATACTAGTTCGCGATAAATCACTTTTGCGTGCAAACAACTGGCGAATTTGCCATGGCGATGTCCTAGAAAGTGTCAATTGCCCCCCGCTGCATCCGTTTTTCGATATAGTTCCGAACTAGTCCGAAATTCTATAGTTCCGAACCAGTTCTAAAATCGACAGACGAAAGGAAAGGAAAGTATCACGATTTTTCAGTCTTTTTGGTTCTTCCATGTGTGCAATTTTAAATTCAAATGTGCTTTCAATTGGAAATAAAAATTGTTTGAACGATTGTAAGAAATGTTCGTTTACACACCTTTGGCTGTAGCTGAGTTTGCAGAGGTGCTCGCTGTTATTGGTTAGATTCCAGACAGTCCCAAGATGTTGAAATGTTAACATAAATTTTGGTTTTGTATTACCAAGCTATGAAAAAGCGTCTGTGAAGTGCAGTGAATAGCAGCGCAATTGAGCAATATATCGATATATCGATGTAAAGTAAACAAACCCCCGCTGCATTCCTTTTTCGATAGTTCCGATCCAGCTCTAAATTCGACAGATAAGATCTAGTTCGTTCTGCCTCCCTTTTTCTATAGTTCTGAACCAGTTCTAAATTCGTCACATAGTTTTTTAGTGAAAATTAGGTTTTTAAAAGTACCACTTTTCACGGATTTTGGTCTGGTGGGGATCTAGTTACCATCGGACTAGTTTGTGTTTAGCGATAAAAATCCAGTACGGGGCTAGAAATTTGATTCACTAGTCCATGGTTTCCCTGCAGGGTAAGCTTACGGGTGTTTCTTCGCTGAGGGTTTTTTATGCGTCTTTTTTCTTCAACTTTTGAGCTCGCGCCGATACCTATATGAATACAATATGAACCACCCTGTATATAGCTAGCTTAGAAAAGGCTTATATGGCCTCCAATCTCAAAAGTTGGTCAGGTAAATAGCTTTTAAAAATAGCTTTAGTCGTCGGTATCAAAACGTGAATTTTCTATGAAAAGAAACTTTTGATTTACTTCTAAATATTAGTAGAAAGAATATACTATGTTATGAAATAGTAGGAATGTAGTGTAATCGAGGTTGGGAATAGAGAAGTTTTAATGAAAAATTAGTTGTAAAAGACTCCTACTGTAGTACTTTCGATAGCACTAATTTTCAGCAGCTTGTCTGGCATGGTGGTAGCGGATGGTATTGGCCTTTTTTCTCCGATTGGACCCTGGGGCTTTTTTCGTTTGTTTTGGGTCTTTTTGAAGTAACTATCGCTATCCGTTCGTTTGAAATATGCAGCACTCGCTGCCACCGTATAACCTCTATATGCCTATGATATTCGATGCACTGATTGCGAATGCGAGGTTCCGAAAAAATATCGGAATATGGGGGTCCCTTGATTCTTCAAAGTTATCTAGAGGTCATGCCACGGTCACCTCAAGGTCAAATTCAGAAGAATTGTATTGAATTTTCAGGGTTTTCCACGAATTTCTCCCTATTTGACCATGAAATGACCTCGAACCTGACGTGATGGAGACTAACAGACCTCGGATTCGTATTCAGGGCGTCGAATATCATAGAGGTATATAGGTTTGGTTCAATATGCAGACACTTTTTTTTGTAAACCT
>NW_016159773.1:0-3837 GCF_001687245.7 Rhagoletis zephyria | reverse complement strand
TCGTATTTTCGTTAGACGCGTTCTGATAACTTAGTGGGCGTATCTATTAAGCTTTCTTCATCACATGTAAATATGTTGTAGATCTGTATGTGCGTGCATTGTCATAATCCATTTCCAAACACACATATTTACGCACACATACATACATACATGCAGCCATACATACTTCAGTGCCAGTTTGAAGCTTCATAGGCACATTCGTCCAGATGTGCACCATGCCGCGTTTTCACTCCGATATGCAGGTACATACATACATACATGTATACCACATACGCCCATAAGTATGTATGTATGTATGTATGTTTGTCTTCTACTCGCATGTATTTATAATAAAAACACTTGTGAATGCACTTTATGATTTGCGCTGAATTACGTATTCCAGACAGGTATTTGTACTTTTGCACTTAACGTAGTATGCCTGTGGATCTGCGCATGCGTATACAAACACACATCCAGTTGCACATGCATCCGCGGGAATACATACATACACAAGTAATAATGGCTGGGTGTGTGCGTGCGATTTCGTGCCGGCCTCAAGGCAGTGCATCAGCTTGAACGAGGTGCTGCAAAAATTACCCTACAGCCGGACGGTAGCCGCATGCATACAAGTCTACAAGTACATACATACTTTCATACGTAGCGCTGTAAACGCTGTCAGTGTCAGCGGTGAAGTGAAACGGAGAGAAGTGGCTGGCCACTCACTGCTGGCTGGAAATCGTCGTTAGACTCGTCNTTCATAGGCACATTCGTCCAGATGTGCACCATGCCGCGTTTTCACTCCGATATGCAGGTACATACATACATACATGTATACCACATACGCCCATAAGTATGTATGTATGTATGTATGTTTGTCTTCTACTCGCATGTATTTATAATAAAAACACTTGTGAATGCACTTTATGATTTGCGCTGAATTACGTATTCCAGACAGGTATTTGTACTTTTGCACTTAACGTAGTATGCCTGTGGATCTGCGCATGCGTATACAAACACACATCCAGTTGCACATGCATCCGCGGGCATACATACATACACAAGTAATAATGGCTGGGTGTGTGCGTGCGATTTCGTGCCGGCCTCAAGGCAGTGCATCAGCTTGAACGAGCTGCTGCAAAAATTACCCTACAGCCGGACGGTAGCCACATGCATACAAGTCTACAAGTTCATACATACTTTCATACGTAGCGCTGTAAACGCTGTCAGTGTCAGCGGTGAAGTGAAACGGAGAGAAGTGGCTGGAAATCGTCGTTAGACTCGTTGCCGCTTAACTTTAATCAAGATTGCGTAAATTTTAGAGTTTGACTTGTCGACGCGAACCACGCTGTCATTTCCCTTTGACTTCGCCGGCTAAAAGGATATGCCCAGCTGCGCTTTCATGGAACCATGATGCGGCCAGCGGCCGCCGGCGAGCGGTGAGCGGTGAGTGGCAAGTGACTTGTAATGAGTTTTCGGCTGCGGGCTGTGTGAACATCATCGACATCATCAAATAATCATCAAAATTATATGGAAGTAAAATCAAAACATTGGAAACTGCAACAACAACAATAACAAGAACCTAAAAGACCGCCTCGTTCGTGGTTGCACACCACCTTCCTACCGTCCCCAAGATGGCGGTGGATCTCGCTAGCTACTGCGGCGGGGGTGCAACGCTTTGAATTTGATTGGATGCCGGATGCCTGGCAGCCTGGCGGCTTGGCAGCCTGGCGGCTTGGCAGCCTGGCAGTCTGCACAGTGGCAGAACTTGCAATTTGCATAATTTAATTGAATCTGCAGCAACGCGCCAGTTGATTAGTCCTTTCTACGCAGGTGTCTACGAAAATGACTTTTCTTCTCGATGGATGATCAATGAAAGGTTCGGCTGATTGTTGAGCGTTTTGTCTGCGAGTAGATGGATGGATAGATAACATCACGGTAATAGACAGTATTGTAATACATAATTCAAATTCGCATATTCAAGGCATTTAATGGCCAGCGTGAATCCCAGCACNTGCAACGCTTTGAATTTGATTGGATGCCGGATGCCTGGCAGCCTGGTAGCCTGGCAGCCTGGCAGTCTGCACAGTGGCAGAACTTGCAATTTGCATAATTTAATTGAATCTGCAGCAACGCCAGTTGATTAGTCCTTTCTACGCAGGTGTCTACGAAAATGACTTTTCTCGATGGTTGATCAATGAAAGGTTCGGCTGATTGTTGAGCGTTTTGTCTACGAGTAGATGGATAGATAATATCACGGTAATAGACAGTATTGTAATACATAATTCAAATTCGCATATTCAAGGCATTTAATGGCCAGCGTGAATCCCAGCAACACTGCTAGCCAACGTAAAGCGGCGCGGACGCATCCAGTAGATACATACATATCTATGTACTTTAGTGCATCAGTGCAGTCGCACAGCAATGGCGATGAGCTTTAGCCATTTTTTTTATTGTTCCAGCAATGCGCATTCGACAGTTACATACAAAAATGTTGCAAGTCCCAGTTTAGTGCGAATGCAAGCGGCTGTGGAACGAATTGATAGCGATTGTGATGAACCAGCACTGTTGCTCAAAAGCATACAGCTACAGCTACAGCATCAGCATCAGCATCAAAAAAAAGCGACTGCAACTGTTGCTACAACACTGGTACCGCGAAGAAGTCGAGCTAGCGTCTTAGGAAATCGCAGCCTACTTACTACTCATCTGGCTAGCCGACTGGCCGACTGGCTGCCTGGCTGACTGGCTGACTGCCTGGCCTTATGTATGTATGTATATATGTATGTGTGTANATCCCAGCAACACTGCTAGCCAACGTAAAGCGGCGCGGACGCATCCAGTATATACATACATACGTATGTACTTTAGTGCATCAGTGCAGTCGCACAGCAATGGCGATGAGCTTTAGCCATTTTATTGTTCCAGCAATGCGCATTCGACAGTTACATACAAAAATGTTGCAAGTCCCAGTTCAGTGCGAATGCAAGCGGCTGTGGAACGAATTGATAGCGATTGTGATGAACCATCACTGTTGCTCAAAAGCATACAGCTACAGCTACAGCATCAGCATCAGCATCAAAAAAAGCGACTGCAACTGTTGCTACAACACTGGTACCGCGAAGAAGTCGAGCTAGCGTCTTAGGAAATCGCAGCCTACTTGCTACTCATCTGGCTGGCCGACTGGCTGACTGGCTGACTGACTGGCTGGCTGCCTGGCCTTATGTATGTACATATGTATGTGTGTAGTAGATGGTAGATGGTGTGAAGTGCAATCAAGGGGTGCGCGCTCAGCAGCGCTGCATAGCCAGCTTTGACTTTTCGCCTTTCGCCCGTTTGGCCTCGCGCCCTGCTCGCGCCGCTCGCTTTGCAGCCCCTTGCCTGTGCTGCTTTCAAGCGCCGCAATTCGCATCACTTCCAACTCAAAGCAATTGCCTCACCGTGCCGCTATCATCATCATTATTGCAAGCATCTTCATCATAATTTCTTGAATTTTATTTCACTTTTGGTTGCATTTTCAGTTGTGCCTTTGCCTTCTGCCTTCTGCATTCAGCCGTTCAGCCGTTCGCTCTTTCGCCATCCATGTTGCACATTTTGCTGTTTTTTTTGTTGTTGCTTTTGTTGTGGNCTTCCAACTCAAAGCAATTGCCTCACCGTGCCGCTATCATCATCATTATTGCAAGCATCTTCATCATAATTTCTTGAATTTTATTTCACTTTTGGTTGCATTTTCAGTTGTGCCTTTGCCTTCTGCATTCAGCCGTTCGCTCTTTCGCCATCCATGTTGCACATTTTGCTGTTTTTTTTTGTTGCTTTTGTTGCTTTGCATAGCCACAGACATAGCCGTAGACTTGGATGGGATTG
>NW_016159772.1:73915-77311 GCF_001687245.7 Rhagoletis zephyria | reverse complement strand
AAATTAGAATTTTGCAAATTTTTTCTTTACAAAAATTATTATTGCTTACTGAATGCCAATAATGAATAAATGAATTTTTCAAATAAAAACTAAATATGTGATTGAATAATAATTTTTGATTTCAGAAATAGCAGCTCTTACTTCTACCAAAATGCAAATTGGTGCTATTTCTCCACAAGAATTTCTATAAAAAAAACCCCGACAAAAAAAATTGTGGAATTTTTATTTTTTGTAATAAGTTTTGCAAACTTTGGTTGTTTCTTTTCAATTTGGTTGTTTTTTCTTCAGATTTTGTTTGGTTATTTTTACAACAAGTGGCAACCCTGGTGACAACTTCTCTATGGGCTAGATTTATTCCACAACTTTAAAGCAGACTTTTTTTCTAATGTGGTTTTAGTTTCCTCCGAGACAATGGGTCGTATGCATAAAAACAAAGCAATTGCTTTTTCTTAAAATTTCATACTTTGCACTTAAATTTATTTGAGAAAATCGAGTAAAAGGTCTGAAATTTTATGAAAAAGCATTTTCTTGAGTTTTATGCATACGGTCATATAAGACGACACTTCATGATTTCGAACAAAAAAAAAAACTACCATAAATAATTATTTAATAAACTTAAACTCTTTTGGTGAGAAAAGTTAAGTACCTAATGATCGCTAATCATAAATGATTGCTACAAAACACGTTATTAGTACAGACCAGCTATTAAGTTAATCTAATTTTGTTTTCACTTCGTTTGCTTTCAAGCTGCGGCTTAATCGCTTAATCAAGTCATTCACTTTTTCGAATATACATTTGCTCCCATCGCCTTCGTCCATTTGCCATTCATTTTTTTCAAAAAAAAAAAGTTGCCCTCGTACTTTCAATTAACACATATGAATCATCAATTAGCATTGCATGAATATGTGGTAGGTTGACTGCAACATTCATTTAAGCGCCGTTAAGTCTAGGTTGCTTGTAAAAAGATTTACAAAAAATAACCATTACCTCAAGGNATGGTAGGTTGACTGCACCATTCATTTAAGCGCCGTTAAGTCTAGGTTGCTCTGAAAAAAAAAAAGATTTACAAAAAATAACCATTGCCTCAAGGCAGCAACTCAATAAGTTTAGATGCAGGCACTTAGTTAGTCATTTAAGCATAAACACNGTGGTAGGTTGACTGCAACATTCATTTAAGCGCCGTTAAGTCTAGGTTGCTTGTAAAAAGATTTACAAAAAATAACCATTACCTCAAGGCAGCAGCTCAATAAGTTTAGATGCAGGCACTTAGTTAGTCATTTAAGCATAAACACTTACTCAAGTACAATCACTTAAGGGCAGCAGCATTTACTTTTTCAAACTGTTAGCCTAGTTTCTGGTGGTCAAAGCCGTGGAATTGCAACATAGATTTACTTCATTTGTACAATGCTAGATTTTGCCACCTTTTTTTCGATTTACAAATTAGTTAAAAGCATAGTTAGTTATAGTTACTCGTTGTTTGACCGTGAAGGTACATAGATGCTTTAAATTTATATAAAAGTGGCAACGAAATGAGAATGGATATTAATTCAGGGTCTTCAAATTTCCATTTAGATTTCTTGGTTCAATATGTAGTTTTTGTGCATTCTTTTCTTAACTTAAGCAGAGTAATTGAATAGTGAGACGAATCGAGTCATATTTAGTCACCATGAATATCAGGCGATTGATGCTCAGCTTTCCTCTACCAATCGCGGTTATTTATTATAATAAGTATAGGAAAGAGCGAATCATAATANGCAATGCTAGATTTTGCCACCTTTTTTTCGATTTACAAATTAGGTAAAAGCATAGTTAGTTATAGTTACTCGTTGTTTGACCGTGAAGGTACATAGATGCTTTAAATGTTTATAAAAGTGGCAGCGAAATGAGAATGGATATTAATTCAGGGTCTTCAAATTTCCATTTAGATTTCTTGGTTCAATATGTAATTTTTGTGCATTCTTTTCTTAACTTAAGCAAAGTAATTGAAGAGTGAGACGAATCGGGTCATATTTAGTCACCATGAATATCAGGCGCTCAGCTTTCCTCTATCAATCGCGGTTATTTATTATAATAAGTATAGGAAAGAGCGAATCATAATATTAAGTGATAGCCAGGCGGCGCTCAATGTTCTCGTATCAACTGAAATCAAATCATCGCTAGTCCTTGAGTGCGTTTAGAAGCTTAACCCTACTACAACAAGTTCTAGTTTTTAGGCCACCAGAGAATAGAGGGGGAAACAGGTAGCTGGGTAGCGGCAGCCGTCAGTATGATTGGTAACGGGATCTTCCTGGGCATAGGAGCTTAGGAAAGGGTGAAATGTGTTAAAGGATCTTAACTGGCACGGCTTATTCAGTTTTCGATAGACCAAGGCTTGAAATAAAGTGGAAGACGAGCAAAGAATATTGAATCAAACGTGTATGTTTCAACGGAAGCGCACAACGTAGATACGAGGGGAGAAACAAAAGTTCGGCTTTGACAAAAAAAAAAAACATACAAAAGTATTTTGAAGTATTTATTTTCACAGGGAAATTCTGGCTAAGAAAGTAAGACAAATGAAATACAGATGGCAAGATAGTTCGAAACGCTTTTGTTATTTTAGCACAAAATTCTTAGAAAAAAGTTGTCTTATTCACCACTCGTATTTCACCACAAGTATTTTGAGAGAAAGCACATGTACATATATCATTTACCTTACGCCGCTCCAACAGTTCGAATGGCCGAGTGAGAAAAGCACATGCGCGCGCCGTTCGAGAGGTTCGAGTTCGAGTTCAGGAAGCGAATTTTTTCTCTTTTAATTTAAATGTTTTTCTTTTTAAATTGAATTTTATTTTAACTTTCAGATTTTATTGTTATAAAAAAAAATATATAACTTTTAATTTAATGTAATTTTTAGAAAATAATTTTATGTTTTTTTCTCTTTTGATCCAATTTTTTTTCTTTTTGATTTAATATTTTTAGAGGAGATGTTATTCTTTTAAAAAATTATTTCAAACTTATTTTTTCCTTTTTATACCCGAGCGCACTTGTGCATAAGGGTATTATAACTTTGTTCACATAACGGTTGTTTGTAACAGGCAAAACGAATCGAGATAGATATAGACAAATGTATACATAAATGATCAGAATGAAAAGAGAAATCGATTAAGCGGTGACTGTCTGTCCGTCCGTCCGTCCGTCCGTCNATAAATTTTTGGAAAATGGGCGCAGCCACGCCCACGTATGGTTACATGTGGATATCTTGGTAACCGCTGCACCAATTTCTTCCAAACTTGCACAGTTGTTGGCCTCGGTACAGCATACCAAACGGCCGAAAATTTTTAAAGTCGAACAAAAATCACACCCATATCCTATATAACGGTAATTTAGAGAAATACGAAATCTTCGATAAATCAGTAA
>NW_016159772.1:22680-72800 GCF_001687245.7 Rhagoletis zephyria | reverse complement strand
GTGAAAATTTAGTGAATCGCAACCATTGCCTCATAGCGCGCTTAATGAGTTTTGAAAATTGTGCAATTGAATAATTATGGGGTAACAAAATCATTAAAAATAATGCAACAAGTAGACAAAATTTTGATTAGTGCAAGCATTTTGGGAAGGAGTGTGGAATTTTTGGTGCGGTGGAGCATAGGCGAGAAGTAGAAAAAAAAAATGTTAATGGATGTAGACAGAAGTATAACAAAAATTGTATGAAATTAGTTTGCGCCAAATTATTAACAAAACAGCTTGCAGCATTCAAACTATTTCACCTCGTTTAAGAAAAATTAGATGTTCCGTGAACAAAAGACTTAAGCGACAAACTCGTTTGCATATGTATGTATGCTAAGAAACTGGTTGGCCTCGAACAGCCAACAAAAGAATTGAAGAATGTACTAGCTTTTCAATTAATATTTTCCATGTTGAAAAATGATTTGCTGATGGAAGCAGTAAAATATGTAACTGTCTGTCATTTAGCTACTTAGCATTTTCAGCTTGTAAAACGGTACGTCAACTAGTTAAACGCTGAAAGAAAAACACAAGTGCTGCACTTAACCGGCTGTCATATAATTTTTATTTGCCAACTATTTAGGAATTTAATTGCTGTTTTTAACGCAAATCTATTTTATATAACAATGTTGCTGATGTTGCATTAAAAAAATGTCAATAGTATTAATTTGACGCCATAAAACCGTTTGCATTTATCAGACGCCTTAACGCGACTTGTCGTTTCAGCTTCCTATTGCCGTCAATTGTGGCACAAAAGTATGCGAAATGCAAAAAAAAAAGAAAAAAAAACATAAACCACTGGAAAAAGTAAGAAAAGTAAGCAAACGTAATTCATTGCTTGTTAAAGTTTGCCACAAATTAGCAGACCATCAGTCAGCAATGAGGCGGAAAGTCCAGCGCACTGTGGTTCAAAATAGGCATTTTGTGTACACAATTCACTGGCGCTTTAATTTTTCACTAAATTTGATTATTTTTTTTTGTAGTGAAACTTCTTTAGCGGCGGTTGGTTGGTTGGGAGGAAATTCTAACATACATACATAAACAAAGAAGAGGATGAAGGAAAAGGTAAAAATAAGAACAAAAAAAAAAGATTCGTAAATATAAAGGCAAAAACGTAGATTAAGGTAAATTTAAATAATTTACTTATATAAGGGCAAAGGTGAGGGCGAATATGTAGATGAAGAAGATGATAAACATAAAAGTAAAAACAAAGCTCTATATAAAGAAAAAGATGAGGATGAAGATACCGATAAAAATAAAGATGAAGATAAAGGGAGAAAGATTAAAATAAAGGTAATTATAGAGAAAACGATATAGATAGAGACACAGAGACTCAGTCTGGGAACTATTTCGGGATTATCGGGTCTTATCGATGTGACTATCGATATTTTTATCGTTTTTTTTCGAGATTTTTATCGGTTTTGTTATCGAAATGTTTTATCGATATTGTTATCGACTTTGCTATAGATACTTTATTAACTTATCGATACAATAATCGATATTTTCTATTGATTTTATTAGCGATATTTTTTACAGATTTTGCTATCGATACTTTTATCGATTTTGTAATCGATAGTTTTAACGACTTTGTTATCAATATTTTCTATCGATATTGTTATCGAACTTGTTATCGATATTGTTATTGATATTTTGATAGATGTTGTAATCGATTACCGTTTTTTTGAATATTTAACGATCTTTATATCGATTTTGTTATCGATATTTATATCGATTTTTTATAGATATTTTTATCGGTATTACTATCGATTCTGTTATCGATATTTTTATCGAATTTGTTCATCGATTTTGGTATCGATATTTAGACGGATGTTACTATCGATTTTGTTATCGATATAGAATAAAGGTAAAAATGAAGCTAAAGGAAAACAGAATAAATGTAATTAGAACGAATTAGGGATCTAGGTAGAAAAAAGACCAAAATATAACCTTAAGCAAAAGCGGATATACTATGTATGTATGTATGTACATATATACATACATATATTGGTTATGAGACAATCTACGTACGTAAGGTGGGTTTCACTTCTCCAGTGTGGCCCAGACGCACCTAACTTTTTTTTAAGTGAAAGCTAATAGAATTATAAAGAGACGAACTGAGCTTGATTTTTGAATTTTTGTTTGTTTGTGCATATTAATTTTTTTAGTGCAAAGTGCAGAAAAAGTAGCAGTTTTGAAGAAACTCGACTCATCTGTTCCAGTTAATAAATGTTACGTAATAGAAACTAGTTGAAAACACCTGTAGGTTTCTCCCAAAATGAAAAAAAAATAATAATTTGAAATATTATAAAAATATGTTCACCAAAATTGTTTGTTTTTATTTTTGGTTTTTATAAAAATTTTGGGTATGCACTAAAAGATCATTCAATTTTGGTGTAATAAAGTGCAAGTTGCAAGAGGCTTTTAATAATATAACAAACAACAACATTTTTCTAGAAACTCATTTTTTTCATGAAATTTTTTATAAAACATTTAAAATTTTTTTGTAAATTCTTTTTTCGTTTCGTGGGCTCCCTACAATTGTTTTCAACCCATTTTTATTATGTAGCATTTATTAACTGGAACCAGAAATACCGATTTTCTTCAAAATTGCTGTTTCTGCATTTTGCACTAAAAAATTTAGTACAAACAAACAAAAACTCAAAAATCGGGCTCAGCTAGTCACTCGCAAATTTTATTAGCTTTCATTAAGAAAAATTTGTATCAAATTTAGCGAAAAATTAAAGCTCTAGTGAATTGTGAACACTAGGTTCCAGTTTTGACCCACTGTGCAGCGCAACAAGTTGAATAAAATAAAAATTTGCTGCTCATAAATCTTCGATCGAGCGCTGCGGTTAGACACAAATGACTTAAGCTACGTTAAGCGCATTTGAAAGCAAAAGACAACCAAAGTAACAAGCGAAGCAAATGGAAATATTTATTAATTTTAATCATCCTTGCATTTGACACAAAAAACGCCAAAATGTTTGAGGAAATGTACACCACCACTCAACACTCAGCACTCAGCAGCAGCTCAAAATCTGCAATCTGCGGAATTGTAATAACAATAATGAAACAACAAAAATATTAAGGAAAAAATTTCATGTCCCGCCAAAAGTGTGTGGTCAGTCTGCCGTTTAGCTGTCGGGCCTGCTTAACCAGCTGTTTAGTGTATGCTAAGCAAATGCGCCTTTTTGTTTTGTGCGCCAAACAGCGGCTGCGCCTCGCGGTTACTTTTATAGATATTTCCACTTACGCTGCTGCTTAAAGCGTGAAATAATAGTGCGATTGATGCTGTTGGCGCGGTGTTGACCGGCTTCTTTGGTATAAGGCTGTTGTATTTGCTTGCTGTTTTTATTATTATTTTTTTTTTATATTACATTTGGCCGACTGACTGATAGCAAACTAGCTAAGCCGGCGCAGCAACGAGGTCTGTATGTTGTCGGCGCGTAGGCCCGACTGGTTGGGTCAATGGGGCTTGGTGCTGGTGCAACTGGTTTGCTTATAAATATATAATTTTTTTGTTTAGTTTTTAAGGAAATCGTATGCTTCAAGTTTCCTAATTTATTGCTCCATCTAATGGCGGTTTTTGTGAAATTTTCCGTTTTATTTGCTTGCAATAAAATGTAATGTAAAGTAATATGAAAACGTGCTGCGAATTGTGTGAGGAAAGCAAAGCAGAGATATATTGTTCAATTTCTGATCTGAATTAAATTCATAAGCCTATCTAAGAATTAGAAAAAATAGAGAAGCAATAAAAAAATTGAAAAATTAATTTATTCTTAATTTCTTTTTCTTCCTTATTGATTTTTTATAATTTTTTTATTTAGAAATAAATCAAACGAAATTGAAAGTTAAAACTCAGGATTATTAGACAAATATGTACGCCTTTAAACGGGAACCGTCCTTCCCGCCGTCTTCGTCTTAACCATGCAAGTTCTCTTACAAGTTCTCTTACAACTTTTAACTCATGTTACACTTCAAATTTCCACTACGCATTGAAATGACAAAAAATGTGTGCCATTTAAAAAATAGCAGGTGAGAACAAATTTTGTGAAAATTTTTCATAACGTAATGACATAGGCGTTTTTTAATGCCCAACTTTGTCATTATAATTTGTTTGAAAAATTTGCAATAAAAAATGTTAATGCATTTTTTATAAAAAGTATAATTTTTAATTTTTAACAAAATTCAAATTTTAATTTTTAACAAAATTAAAAAAAATTTAATTTGAGTACAAACGTCACCATGAAAGGATTGTTTTCTTCCGACTTTTTTTATTGATCCAATAAGAACCTGGTTATGCAAATCTAATATGATCATTTTAAGTAATACCAATCCGTCCTTGAGCTCTTCTTTACCCTAGCGCATGGAATCTGAAAAATCTGAAAAAGAAACAAATCGAATTCTACCCCAGATTCGAACAAATCCGAAAATGTCAGAGGCAAAGGGCCAGTAAATGTGTACTCGTTGTACGGAAAAGTTGTAGGGGCCGTTTCGGGTCAGGAACTCTCCGGTAACCTATTGTGACTTAGTTAAGAAACTTGGTATAGCTTTTCCGATAAGCAAATGCCACCAAGAGAGATTAAAATTGCTCGTAGAATGTATGAAATATATGTCGTCTGCATATATATTATGTTAGGTTATGTTATGTTACGTTATGTTGTGTTATGCTATGGTATGTTTGGTTATGTAATGCTATGTTTTGTTTTATTATGTTATGATATGATATGTTACGTTACGTGTCGTTATGTTAAGTTATATTAGGTAGATAATGCTGTGTTTATGTTATGCTGTGCTATGTTATTTTAAGTGATGGTATGTTTTGTTATGTTACGTTATGTTATGTTAGTTTTATTACGTTATGTTCTGCTAATTTATGTTATGTTTTTTAATGCAATTCACCTCAACTCATCACAGCTCATTTGGATTCTTCTCCCCTCAGCTGGAATCCCCTTAACTTATCTAATCTCACCTCACCTGAACTCACTTCGCTTTAATTCACTTCACCTTAACTCAACTCACCTTAAGTCACCTTCAACTGGTTGAATTTTAACCACTGGGCGAACACTAGTTATTATTAATTCGAATGACAGAAAACGTGTGGTTACTTCAAATTTATAGACCATGTCTAGCAATTTTCACCTTAGAAAATATCCTCAATGCAAGAATTCTTTCGAGAAAGGCGAAAGAATATTGACGCTGATATTTAATGGTTTACTAGATAGATAGACAGTGAATTAAAGCACTGCGACCTGTAGGTCTATTATGCTTTCTTAGCTCATCACGAAACCTCAAATAAACCTAGAGACTCTATAAATTTCAGAATAGATCCCGGGGGTAGAGAGTCTTCAGCCAGAGCATTAAGCCCTTCCATGCACTGCAAAACTAAAACGGACTCGAACTCGAAGGATGAGAGAGACTTAAGTTGCCACGTGTTCAAAATATTACAATCAAATTATTCAATAAGTTCGATGAATTAATAAAAGATGGGTATCAATAGAAATGCGTTTGCAAAGGCTTTATTCCTCACCTTAATTTAGGAGGTTTGGCATTATTTCGAATAATAAAATTTAAATTAGTTCATTAGTTTATTGAAAGTTATTGATTTTAGTTTGAGAATACATTTTAAAAGGTATTCAAAAAATTAAAGGTCAATTTAAAGACCTTATCCTGTAGATGTGTTAGATAAAGTTTTTTTTTTTTTAATTAAGAACTTTTTCATCGGTATAGGGTGATTCGAAATTTTTGATGAAATTAAAAACATAATAACATTTGGATTTTTTTTTAAGGTTTTGCAATTAAATTTTGGGCGTTTTAACGCCGAATGTAGAACCTGCGAGCTATTCCGTTTGGTAAATTGGAGGATGTCTTCAAATTACGACTCCAACAGCAGCTTTGGATCGCTAAAAGGGTTAGCATCCCGGCAAATTACCTCCACCGCCAGTGTTTTGACGGCGAAAAAGGACGCATTGACGAAGTAAGACGCGTAATCATAGATGTATACCTAGCCAAGGACTGTCACTTCAGCGTTATTCCCCAAAAACTTTTTGGGAACGTACATACTATACATACACCCGCAAATATACTTAGTTGACCGAGAAAATAAGTTAACGCGCCATTCTTCGCTGAAGTTTTTTTATGCGTCTTTTTTCGCGGTCAATTTTTCAGCTCACGCCTTTATTCGTGTCTACATAGTGACGATATATGTTTATTCAATATTACACGCCAATATTAAACACCAAAAATCTCATAACTGTGAAAAATTTCCAATCCAGTCAAGCCTTTTTAACTAAAACAAAAGCTCCTCCTTGTATCTCCTCCCATAAATAACAAGCTATATTGCCATAATTATACAAATTCCAAAAAATGCAAATCAAAAATTTGCTTGACTTACTTTCTTAATTCAAATGAAGACATACCCACATACCTTTCTAAAAACCAGTTTCATTACACCTAACGAAAGCAATATGAATGCACGGCTTCATACAACTAGTCATATGTATGAGCAAACGCATGTGAATTTTAAATGACAACACAGCAACATTGATCTTGCCCTAAACCTCGAAACATTGACAAAATAAGAAAACAAACTGAACATCAAACTGCGAACAGAGCAGGTGGAGACTAAAGTACATCAGTACATACAAGCATATAAACCCATGTTCAATCTAAAAACACAGTTAGAAACTGTTAATAAATAGTTCACTTGTGTGCGTTGAGAAAAAGTACAAACAAAAAAAAAACAAAACAAACAACTTATGAAAAACCAATGAAAAGAAATTGGCAAACAAGAAAAATACTACGCACAATGCCACGCACTAATCACACAAACTGTTTGCAAATAGATGCCAGTAGGGGAGTTTGGTAGTAACAATAAAAAAAGTAGTAAAACAGCCAACAAAAACTGACGCAAATTGCCGCTGCACAATGCAAAAAGGAAAAATATTGATTGCACAAAATAAGAAAAAATTACAATACGAAAACTAAGGAGAAAAAAAAAACAATAACAAAAAATACAAACAACACATGACAGTTGAACTTTGGCAGCAAAAACGCGGAAAATGTCAGCGCAGCTATAATATACATATGTACATGTATGCATGTATGAATTTGAACACACCCAGCTGCTCGTATTTAGTTGGCACACAAAGCCACTCAAGCTTAATAAGTCAATAGCAATAAGCGAAAAAGTATGTCTGTACAACTTTGCATATATTGGTATGTAAGCAAGTGCATGACTGGTAACAGGATGAAATGAAAAATGACAGTAAATTGTAACAAGAAAAATTATGTTCACAATATTTTTTATTATTTTTTTTTTGTGTATACAAACAAAAAGCTCAGTGAAAATAGTAGGTAAATGGACTGGTACTGAGATAAGTAAATATTGTAAATGCTTAAAATACAGCATCCGGAGTTGCCGGTTGTTGGATTGTGGTTAACATAAAAATAGCGCTGTTGGAATCTGGTTGTATATGCAACTTAATATTTCTTTTATTACCTAAATATTTGCGCGCATTATGATACAGGGGGCTGCAGTTTGACGAAAAGGGTTGTCCTTGAATGCCGTCCATATCCTAAATATTTTTAAATGAAGTAAATCAATATTAAAATAATGAAATAAAACATTGAAATCAAATAAAATTTTTTTTGAGTATAAAATAATATTTAAAATTAAAAGAGATAATATGAAATAAAAAATAAACAAAATGAAATTTGATGAAAGAATTTTTTTTTTAGATTGAAAAAAGAAAACACAAAAATGCAATCAAATATAATAAATATTAAGTAAACAAATAAAATTTAAATATATGTAAGTAAAATAAAAAGAAATGAAAAGAATAGTGCAACTATTTCTTAGGCGAAGTTTTATTTATGTTCCTCCATATTTTAAATACGTTTAAATGAAGAAAAATAAAATAAATTCAAGAAATTAAATAATACGACAAAATAAAACAGTATACTATGTGTAAAATTAAATGAAAAAATGAAATAAAGAACATAGAAATTAAATGAAAAAAAAATAAAAACTAGTGAACAAAAAAAAAGTCACAAAAAAATAAATAATTAAATAAATAAGAAAAAGAATTTGTTAAGCAAAGTAAAGAAATTGAAATGACAAAAAAATTAAGAATTTACCTATGATCAAATAAAGCCAAAAAATTCATAAAAATTTAATTAAATCGAGAGAAAAAATAAGTACATATATAAAATAAAATAAATATATATGCAATGATTTTTTAGGCAAAGTTGCACTTAAATTCCTATATATAATTTAAATATTTTTAAATGAAGTAAAATATAATAAATTTAAGTAAAAATAATAAAGCAAAACAAAAAAAAATGTGTTAAATTAAATGAAATAAATAAAAAAATATCGAGTTAGAAAAAAAACGAATGAGAAAGAACGAATAAAATTTAATTAAAACAAATAAATGCAAAATTAGGGAACAAAAAACGAAAAAAACATATAAGTTGAAAAATAAAAATAAGTCATATGAAGTAAATAAAAATAAATAACTACAAAATAAATTATTAAAAAAATTCACAGATGAAATGAAAATAAATAAGAACAAATAAATTAAAAATAAGGGCACAAAAGCAATTAAAAAATAAAAATTAAGTTAAGTGCAGTAAAAAAAGAAAATTACTAAAAAATTAAGACTTAAAAATAAACAAATAAAATGAAAACAAACAAAATTAAATAAATTGAATAAAAACAAATAAATGAAAAAGTAGGGAACAAAACAAACAAATTAAATGAAAACAAATTAAATGAAAACAAACAAAATTAAATAAAAACAAATAAATGACAAAGTGGGGAACAAAGGAATTGTACAAAAAATAGATGATTAAATAAATAAAATATTAAAATAAGTCAAATAGATTAAAATAAAAAGCAAAAGCAAACAAATTAGAAATTAAAAATAACTAAATAAAGATAACTTAATTTAAAAAATTAAGCAAAATAACACTAAACTTAAAGAAAATAATTTAAAATATTTGAAAAAAATTCAAAATTGAATAGTCACATAAAAACAAAAAAAAATTAAAATATAAATAAAAAAATAAACGAATACAAAATTACTTAAAAAGGTAAAAGTAAAAGTAAAGTTAAAAAAGATAGCAAATAATTTCATAAATAATACTTAAATTTGAACAAGATTAAAGTTTTTTGAAATAATTTTGTTAAGACCTTATCTTTTTCTATCTGAAACTGTATGAATTTTGTTCCCATATTTGAATAGCTTTCAATTTCATTTGAATAAATTTAACATGTTACTCCTACATCGAGAAAGGGTAACCCGATTGCAAATAAATCAAAGTGTTCTTAAAACTGTTTGCTTAGATACCCGTATTGTAAAATTCCTATTTATTAATTCATATACTGATTGTAATGTAATTCTCCAAGTACTTTTGTGGCAACCTGTATTAAAGTTTTTTGTAAACTAAGGTCTACCTTAACCTACCTGGCCGTCTGCTACCCTTTTAATACATTTCTTACCTTATTAAAAATAAGCTCAGCCTTTTCAATCACTTTTTAGTACATACAAGTGTTGTGGTATTTAATGCATTTTAGTTGTTGTTAGATTTTTAGGAATGTGTCAATGTTATCTCAGATATATTTTTATTTTATCAGAATTAAATCTTTTTGTAAAACTAAAAAATATTACATACTTTATTTATGTACTTCCTTTTAGTAAAAATTAAATAAGGTTACAGTAAAATTGTAGAAATGTGTTTTTGATTTCGTTGCCACCAGTTCGTAGATAATTTTTTGGTAAACTTATAGGCTAGACTGATCTATTATTTGATGGTGAAAATAAAACGCTTAATTCACGTTTTTTGCACAATGGTTCGCTAAAAATTTCAGCATCATCAGGGACAACTTTGGGGAAAGTTAGATTCCATAAGAAAAAGTTGGAACCCCATAAAAAAATGGATTAAACTTTTTATTGCATATTTACGAACTTCTTTTAAAATGTTATGAAAGTTAGCTGCTAACCCTCTCTAAAATTACTAAAATATCTACTTTAAGCTCATTAAGGTTAGAACCAATAAATTTTAGATTTAATTAAATACTTGCCTTAAATATTAATCGAAAAAATTAATTTGCATATAAGATCTTGTAAAGCACCCTTTTATTTTCTCGCCCAATAAATATGTTATCAACAGCTGTGTCCAGATTTACGTTTAAGCTTCAAGCATTGCCATACATGCATCACTTCTTTGTTATTGTTTTTGTCTCTCTCTGCAATGTTACGACATCATCATCACCAAATGCACAGCTAAGTGTAAGTGCTGTTAATTGCATGGCAATTTTTCACAACAATAACAACAGCATTACTTTCACACAGATGAATGAATTCACAATCATCCATACATTTGTACATATGCGATTATATAGCATATATATAGTATATATATAGATATTTCTTACTGCTTTCGCATGGCAGTTTTTTTCTTCTTCTTCCAACATATAATGCCAGACCTGAAAAAATTCGTTTTCAATAAATAGTCGTACAAGCACCCGAGTGGCTAACAAAAAACGCGCAGTCTGCTGTTGACCGGCGCTTGTGGCACATTCATACGTGGATACATATGTACATGCATAAGTAATATTATTGCAACATCCATGGGCGTCGATTAGCCACAATAAAAATACATAATAAATAGAAGGGTAAAACCAAAAGCAAACCACAACATTTTGTAAATAGAAGAAAAGTAATTGCAAAATTAGGAGAATTATCATATATAAACCTCATTCGCAAACGACACAGTTGCAAGAGACTCGCCGTCTCGCTGAGCTGTTTGGAAATTTTTAAAATTTTTTGTTTATTTGGGTAGATTATTATTTATATTTTTTTTCTAATTTTACAAAAATTACTTGTTGCGTTGATTTATTGCGTCTGGCGATTAGTTAGGTTATCGCGAACGATATTAAAAAATTGTGCAATGCGGGAAATTATGTATTTCGAATATTTTTAGGTATTCTAAGCATATATACCATACACGTATATTTTTCTAAAAGGCTTACGGAAGAAGGGCTGAAGAAAGTGCTTCTCTGCATGTCCTCTAGGAGGGCTTTTCCTACTTACAATTTACGCGAATGTATGTATAAGTTCATATTATTTAGCAATACAAATAAATTTCAATACGCCTTTTTAGTTGCAATACACCGAATGTGGTATGAACTTTAAATAAATATATTTAAAACGTATAATTTTTATGAATCAAAAAAAGCCGCTCTAGAAAAACTTTTCCAAACGGCCTTCTGAAATTCGTCCTACAAAAGCCCCTCTGGAAGTCCTATAAGCAGCGATAGCAGGTGCCCTTCAACCTGTTCCAAGCCATACAAAAAAAAAGCAGAAAGGAATTCAAAACGGAAGGCCTCTTGTCTCTCAGGAAGACTTTTAACTCCTGAATTTATCTACTGGGATTTTAGGGCTTTTGCTTTTTTTTTAAATTTCGTTAATCATGCTATCCAACGAATATAACTATACGCACACTTTTGCAGCAAGGTTAATATACATATATCGACCGTTCTTTGACAAAACCTGGTATGGCACAAATCAATGCTACCTGTTATCTCGTGAAATTTATTCAAAATTAGCTTTAAATACTATGATTCATTGTATTTAATTCTTAATTAACAAATCTGTAATATTCAAATCAAAAAGTTATTAAATATGATTTTTTGGTTATTAGTAGAGAGTTTTTTTTTTGTTGTTTAAAAGTATCGTTTGAGAGTGTTTTGAGATACGAGGTTTCGCCAAGCTACCGTCTATGTGTAAATCGACTACATCGTTTTGGAACCTAACACAATTTTCCACGCTAATCTAACATCTAAAATTTTTGTTCAGCCTTAACACTGGTCAGAGGTATTACTTTGAAACAAAAGACTTAAGAAACGAGCCTGGAAAACATTATTGCAAATATTTTCCTTAATTGCGCGTGAACTTATTTGATTTTGTAAATCAGCTTCTTTGCTGGTGTCATGGGCAGGTAGCCAGAAATGACTTCTATTATGTTATAAGCATAAAAAGCAATCACATCTGATAAGCTGACCTTTTAAACACTCCTAAAAAGATAAATATTCAACCAAAAATGCCTTGGTATGAAAACATGTAATTTTTAAGCAAAAAACAAAACCGGCTTCAAATATAATATAGATAAAAATCTAAGATATTAATTTCTTCATAATCCAATGATCAGATCTGAGCCAAATTATACCTCTGAGGTATAAAAAATATATCAAATATATTTCCAAAAAATTTTGGGAAATTTCCTTTACAAAAACCAACGTTCTTGACCATTTTCGGTAATTTTTGGATGTTTTTTGCAGGAATCTGTACTTAATGTTTGTCAGATCGGCAAAACACAATCTCCAATTCGTATTCCTCGCACCAAAAAACCCTCCAATACGAATTTTCAGAACCATTGAAAATCGTACAGTTTCCCGCCTAAAAAATCTAATTTGTTATGACTTGGCTAAATGACATAACCTAGAAAAATGCTACCACCACTGAATTTAGCGTACTCGAATTAAGTTTTCTAGGTAGGTCGTCCGTCGGGCTATTCATTTTTCCTAGCAGTGTAATTATTATTTATTAGCGAAAAAATAAAAACAAAAATCATAAAAATAATTAAATGCTGATTTAAATTATTTTAGTTATATTTAATGACTACGGTCCCCGGTAGAATCGAGGTTTCATGCCTGCTCCATACACCATCCAACAAAAAGTATTTTTCGTAAGCCGTCGCCAGTCGGTTGGCAAGCATCCGAGTTCATTGCTGTCACAAAAAAGCTTTCATGAAATCCATTTGACACTCGGATATGGCATAAAACGGTAGAGCCCTACATTTGTGTGACAACATCATGGCGCAGTCCACAATTCAGTGAAGAATCGCAGTTTAACGTTTTGAAAATATGTAAAATGTCAGTTTGAGTGTTGCATTTTTATGAAAATCACTTTCGATATATTTATCGGTAATGGATTTCTTATGGCATTAAGTGTAGTAATCGACAAATGCGAGTACTTTGCATGGCATCAAGATTCTTGCCTTGATGGGAGCTGTAACCAGCTACGCTTTTGCGGCCGATTATAACCGATAAATAAAATTATTGTAATCGATATGATTTGCGAACTATATCTTGTCGTAGTTTGTTTATTTTTTGTTGACACAGTGTTCTTCATGAAACTTTGTTGCACTTTCACAACTTATCGAAACTTTTTTCGATACATACATTTATCGACATTTCAATAAAAATGTTTTGAGTATTACTATCGATATCTTTATGAATTTTGTATATCATTGTATTGTATTTTGTAAATTCATCGATAATGGCATTATCGTGAGTTTAGGAATAAACCTTTTTAATCTGTTTCTTTCTCACATTGTATTTTACTGGTACTAATTATATATTTTTACGTAGAGGCATATGTACTTCCTATTTTTTGCCACTAGTTATTCCGAACCACACTCATACTTTCCAAAAAATTACATTTCTTAATTATTTTGAATCTCAAAAAAAAAAAAAATTTTAAGTCATGAAAAATAAGTAATTTTCCTTACGCATTTTACGATTTCTACCTAAAAATTTTGCTCAAGTTCCAATTTAGGAAAAAACAATGTAATCTTATCCATACCGAAGCCACAAACCACCGCAATCTGCTAACGTGTAATAAAAAATTGAATTCATTTTAATGTTAATTGGCTACATTGAATGTGTGATGAATGAATGAATCAATTTCATCGCCAGCATGCAAGCTAAGCTATCCCGATTACTTTCGTACCGGCTAATGCCGCACACACCTCACGTAACAATGAGGAAGTTTTACAAGGTGCTCCAGATATGTGTGGATCGATATACAAAAACATACACAGCTACAAACATATAGATGTACGAGTATGCATACATATGTACTTACGAGTATTCATATGATTGTACGTAGTGCAGACAGTCCAAACTATGCATTTTTAATTTTGCCATGCCTACGTTTTCTGCAACTCAATGGAATTTTGTTTGATTTTGCTGCAATTTGAGGTTTTTCGCAAAATATACTTTCGACAAGGAAAATTACGAATTAACACAACATTACTGCGAAATTAATTTTATTAATATGCATACATATCGCACCCTATATTCAAAACAGACACAACTCAAGAAACCCGAAATGTTGAGGAGTGGCAAAAACTGTTGCTGCTGCTATCGATAAATTTATCGAATGCGATATTGAGTAGGGTATCGATAACAAAACGCATACAAGTATTGACTGCAATATACATTTTTTTGTTTAAATATAGATAAGTGTGTATAGATAAGTGTGTTTTTGGTATGAGTAATCCATCTCTGCACTTATCTTTTTCCTGAAACTTTCACCAGAGGCGCAACAGTGAAAATTTTCTTCGAAACCTGTTTCCGAAATTTGGTAAACTTCAAATTGATTTTAGAACAACCATGGTCTCATCGGCAAATTTTCGTAGAATTACACGTATAATCCTCATATTCTTTACGCGCATAGCAAAAAAAAATAAAATTTACCCACCCTAGTGTACGTATATCGAAAATGTTTCGATAAGATATTAAAACGCAACAATGTTTCCTGAAGAATACTCTGTGCACAAAAAAAAATGTGGTAAAATATAAAACAAACAAAGTATAATACAAGAAACAGAAAAAATAAAATAAAAAGTATAATCAGATGAAACTGAAAAAAACAAGTAATTTTCAAGAGAAAACAAAACCGACTTCAATTTTCATATAAAAATTTAAGATTATCGTTAACTTCTTCCTGATCCAATGATTGGATTTAAACCAAATTCGTATGGAACCAACTGTGAGGTAACACATTTCCTCTAAAAAAATTTTATAGAAATCGGTTAACCTGGTCCAAAGTTATGCGGTAACATACATAAAAAAAAAAATAAAAAAAATAAAAAAAAAATATTCCGACGAACCTTCTCCTTTTTGTGAAGTCGGATAAAAATAAAAACTAGAATAGAGAAATAAAAACATGAACACAGAGAGGTCTTGTCTTTCTGCCGATAATGACCGTATATCCGTTACAAAATGTTATTTGACGATTACGAACTCCGGATTTTCACTAAATCATATTTGCAGTTATTTAATTTAAAATCATGTCGTAGTTTCTTGTTTAGTGCGTAATTCAAATTTACGAGATTATTCTGTACATTACCCAAATTTTGCAAGCCTAACAGTCTATTGCTACAATATATGGTGTACTTTTTATAGAATTCTTATAACAAAACGTAACTAAAACCAAAATGAAATCCTCACCATGCCGTTGGGCAAAAGCGAAAGCATGGAAAGGTATACCACAGTAACATTCATGTGTATTAACAGGCACCTTGTAACGCAGAGCAAAAATATGCGTACAAGTGTCTATTGCTTAGCACGTTCCAAGCCACGCATACGCTTGTCCAACCGGCCATGCGGCCATCCATCTAACCATTCATCCAACCATTCATGCGCCTTAACTTAGTCACTGGTTTGCAGCTGGCAGACGACTTCCTCGTTTTGTGTGTGCACATATTTCCATACATACATACATACGTACATTTGCACATACATGTGTAACAGTGCGAGTGAAATATAAATAAAAAAAAATGCCTATATTATTAAACAAAAGTATTACTACATAAAATACCAGTGTTGATGGATTTGTAATTGTTTATTAAACAAAGTAAAAAAAAAAAACAAAAAAATACCATCATAGCATTGAGTAAAAATATTACGAAGGCTCATAGCTATTGAAGCATTGAACTAAGTAGCAATGCATACTGCCTTATTTAATCATAGCCATAAACATTTTTGAGTCAGTTGCATTTTCTTGTATATTAATATTTTTTCTTGAGTTTAAATAGTTGCATAAGTTTCTTGTTGTAAATGGTGCACTGATACACTACGTACATATGCACGAACATACTCATTGATATTCATATTTGCTGAAGTTTATACGCAAACCCAGCAGGAAAAATATGACAGAGTTTGGTTTTTTGAACAAGCGCACACACATACATATTATTGTACAGTCTGAATATACTAATTACCTCATAAGTAGTATAAATTCTAAATAACCAATTTAATAAATATTTGGCGCTCAAATGCTGTCACACAACCTATATCTATGAGATTTTATGAGAAACTTTTTCATGAAAGAAATACACTCGGAGATTTGCGTGATCGAAAGAAGAGTGTGAACTGCGACTTATACAAATAATTTAAAAAAATTTTACGGTACAGCTACGATTTGACCAATTTAGTTGAAGTTCGACATATTGACTATGTTTTGGAAACTCGAGCAACTTCTTTAAATTAAATTAAACAATTTGTAATAAAAGTTTTTTTTTTTAAATTATTTTTCAGTGCTTATTCTGGAATAAGACAGTGCTAGAATTCAATTTATTCACACAAAATTTTGGCAATCTTTCAATTTTTCTTTTGTAAATCAACTAATCGAAAGACTAATTTGAAACAGCCTGCAGTGAGTAAATATTTCGAATTGTGATACTCCTTTTACTCAATGAAACAATTTGTGTCATGGAAGTATGAAAAAGCATCTCTGAAGTGCAGAACGCAAGAGTATTCAAACGAAACATACTAACTTTGAAGCTTTTTAAGCCAAATACATTTTAAAGTAGTTGAAATTAAATGCAGAGTGAGATAATTGACTGCTTCCTATGAAATCGCCAAGTTAAATAAATGAGCTCGTTGCAGCGGAAAAAGTGAGAATTTCAATTAGATGCTATTGAAATCAAAGTAGATTATAAATTACTTTCAAATTAATTTAATTTCCTGCAGGGTATTCATGAAAAAATATAAATTAGACTGCATCACCAAAAAACTTGCGATTTTTTCGCCGGGACAACAAAATTTCTTATAATTTAATGGCCTTATTCATAAAAAATAAAATAGGTTTAAAGAGCTTTATAAATTGACGTTTTCATACATTTTTTAATTTATAAACCTTTTATACTGCTACTTTATTTTTTATGTATAAGGCCATTAGGCTTCTAGCAAAATATTTCGAAAAAATAATAAGATTTACGTGCGCTAGAGCGATTGGAAAATACTTCCAACAACGGTGTTTTTTCAGGCATAAAAATACTTTCTTAAAGGAGTTTGTGGGAAAAATCCTCTCAGATGACAAAAGAGTTGAAGTTTTCTACATAAAAATATTCAACAATTTTTCAAGGGAATCATAATAATGAGATTTTTGATGCTGGTTTTTTTAAGCTTTTTTAAAGATTTGTTTAAGAAAAACTTGACTAACTGGGTATCAATGGAAAGGTATTTTCTCACCGTTTTTATTTATTTGCAAGTTTTCCTTAAACCAGTCTTTGAAAAAAGTTCAAAAACAGCATCAAGAATTTCACTATTATGATTCAGTTGAATTTTTTTTTTAATACTTTTATGCAAATTTTTTAAGCTTAAACTTTTTTGTCATCTAACTTAGTTTTTTGCAAAAAATACTGTTTTTATTCACAAAAAACTAAATTTTTGGAGGTATTTTCAAATCGGTCCAGCTCACGTAAATCTTAATATTTTTCCAGAATATTTCGGTGGAAGTCTTAAAATATAATAGATTTTATCATTCAGTTGGAAAAATTGTAGTGATCTTTTTTGTATGGGGCGTGATGCAGTCTAATATACATACATACATACATATGTGCATACAAAGCAACATTTTTGCTTTGAACTGTACCATCCCATTTGTGTAAAACTTTTATCGTATTCCTTGCATATTTTTAGGCTATTGATCGCTTTTTTGTGCAAACGAAATCATCGTGGCTTAACGAAAATCAAAAGTAATAGTTAGATTAAGCTTTTAGGAAAACTAAGACTTGATTAAAAAGTGACAAACTGCCGTGGTGTGGAGCTTGTTGCGCTGCTGGCGGAAAACCCGAAGCTTTTTACGTACATACATACATACATAGCTATGTATTAGACAATTTTAATTATTATGGCTTTACCCAAGTAACTAACTAACTCAATTGTGGCTTAAAGCACGAAATGCTTTTTCCAACGCTGTAAAATAAAGTTAATACGATTAGCTGACTCGTTGAAAGCGTTTACTTGAAAGGACGCAAGTTGTATTTTGGAAAAAGGGACACAAACAAAATATCTCGAGGACGAGAAAAGAAAGCGAAGCAAATGTAATGCTGTTTTAAGGCCTTTAAGGGAGAGAATTCAGGACAAATAGGCTCTTTGTATGGAAGAATGGATAATTTTATTAGTTTAACGTTCGAAATAAAAAGAAACTTATGTTAAAAATTTTCTTTTAATAACGGTATTTTGCGTAATTTTCATATTACTATTCTAACGGTCCAGTTATGGGCTATCAAATTCAAGCTTGGTTTGCATTCGTTCGAGCGCAGTGAGGAATTGTAATTTTTTCTATTTTTCATAGTGAATGCATTAAAAACGAGCTTTCAACTTCGGGTTACTTTCATAATGATGTACCTTATTCAATGATTGTGTTAATACTTAAGTAAACATAAACTATTTTTGCGGCAATATATCGAGCCCTAACCGCCAAAATAACGTAAGCGACATTTTTGTTTTTTTTTTCAACATTTTCTTTTTGATGCAGAAATGCAGCTAGATGCTTTAAGAATATTCCTGTATCAAAAATAAAATTTTGAAAAAATGTCGCTTACGTTATTTTGGCGGTAAGGGCTCGATATAGTAATTAGGTTAAGTTGGTACTAGAGGTTTACGCTAAAAAGAATCGTTTGCGGCAGCGACGCCGGCCCACCCGCCGATAAGAAAGATTTTAAAGAGCCATAACGCTACTAATCTTATCAAGTACTTTCATCAGTGTTAGGCATTCGCCATCTAAATTCAGATTATATTTGTATTTAATTAATTCTTGAATTCGTTTTAAATTTTAGATATTGTTACTTCCTACTTGAGTTAAAATTCTGAGTGCCTGGCGCTGATGGGTGAGCGAACAGAAGAAGGTCAGAGGTACATACAAATGTATGTACGTGACTTTTATATTCTCTACAGACCCTTATGTACTATCAAGTCTTAAAGAAATAAAATTTCAAAAGTTGAGTTACTGGAGTAATTTAAGTCGCTTTTAATAAATTATTGTTATAATCTTAACTACCGTTATATTAAATTATGCAGCTCTTACGATTTTTGGTGGTTGTAGATTGGGCGCCCTTTTGAAAACAAGAGTGTTCAACTTCTCTTCCTACAATTTAACCCTCGAGCTCTCACAAGAACAGAACTTTTTGAACCGGTGTTGAAAAAATTGCTTAATAATAATAATAGATTGGCGCTTACACATATGTTAGTGTTTAGCCGAGCTGTGGCGTGCGCCTGAATGTTGTCACACAAAGGGGAGGGACTTAGAGTTTTATTCATATTCATAGTACATAGTACGGATGTTATCAATATGTCAATGGCCACTCCCATCATCCCAGACATCTGGAAGATGGGGACAGTGGTCCCACTGCTCAAACCGGGGAAACCAGCCAACAAAGGAGAATCTTATCACCCGACAACACTCCTTTCCCCGGTAGCGAAGATACTAGAGGCCCTGCTGCTCTCGTATTTCACGAACCATTTGACCACAGCGAAGTATCAGCATGGTTTCTGTAAAGTGGACAGTACAACAACAGCACTTAACGCCATAAACACGCAGATAATACGTGGCCTAAACCGCAACCGTCCCTGTGAGAGAACTATTCAAGTAGCGCTGGACCTGTCAAAAGCGTTTGCCACCGTCAGACACTTCAAGCTACTAGAAGATATAGAGGCTTCCTCTCTCCCACAGAGGCTTAAACGGTAGTCGGCGAATTATCTGAGTGGTCGACACTCGTCGGTAATGTTTAGAGACAAATCTAGCAAGCTCAGAAAAATAAAACAGGAGGTTCCATAAGGGTGTGTCCTTTTCCCACTGCTGTTTAACTTATATATTTCAAAGCTCCCTCAACCACCAGAGGAAGTCTCGAATGTTTCTTATGCCGACCATTGCTCGACAATGGCGTCTGGTAATGGAATTGATGACTTGTGTTCGAAAATAAACGGGTATCTCTCCAAGATTTCTCGGTTCTTCACTGCAAGGAGCCTAACCCTCTCCCCTACAAAATGTTCTGCGACCTTGTTCACCACCTGGACGAAGGCCAGACTACCGCTGGGAATTCATGTCGATGATACACCAATTCCGACGATGAATAACTCCAAAATACTCGGAGTAACATTCGACAGTCTGTTTTCCTTCTCTGCGCACGCACGCTATTGTCAACAAAGTACAGAGCCGCAACAAGGTCCTCAAGTCGCTAGCCGGCAGTGCTTGGGGCAAAGGCAAAGAAGCGTTGCTGGCAACATACAAGGCAATGGGTCGGCCGGTTTTAAATTACGCAGCACCAGCTTGGTCGCCGAGGACTAGAAGGACGCTGTGGATGAAGCTAAAGACAACACAAAACACTGCACTTAGGACAGCGACTGGATGCCTTCTGATGTCGCCAGAATACCACCTGCATGTATAGGTGAAAATGATCCCAATAAAGGAGCATAACACAATGCTCTGCAAGCAGTTTCTAGTTGGGAGCTACAGACATGGTCACCCAACTGCTTGCAGAGAAGAGCCTTCGCCCAGGCACGTCAGGAGGCATCTCTACGAACTGACCGACGAGGTCCGGGGGTTTATTAGGCAGCCTCTGGACCCGTCAGCATATCGACAGGCCCTGAACGGCATTCAGAGGGACTCAGTCTCGGGTTATGCAGACTCCAGACCTGTGAATGCCGTTATAGGCGCACAACCACCTGACATCGACGATACGGAGCTTCATCTGCCTCGGGAGACTAGAACCACAATAGCCCAACTTCACTTTGGCTACTGCAGCAGGTTAAACTCATACCTATGCAGAGTAAACGCAGATGTGCCAAATGAGTGTCCGGCATGCGAAGAGATACCCCACCACTCGAAACATCTCTTCGTGTGCCCGGAAAACCCGATAACAATAATGCCTTTGTCCCTGTGGACCCATTCCATTGAGGCTGCACGTTTCTTGGGGCTTCCGTTAGTTGAGCTTGACGACATCGACTGAGATATTAACCGATCTGGGCTAGGTTGCTGTAGCCGCTACAACAACAACAGCAACAACCTACTGTTTTACGCCGACTCCGAACGGCGATTGTGTTTTTATGAGAAGCTGGGTTTCATGGCAGAAATACATTCGAAGGCTTGCTATTGCCTGCCGAGGGGCGACCGCTGTTAAGAAAAAACCATTTTTCTAAATTTTTTTTTGCGATGTTAATTTGACCAGGGCTTGAACACACTACACCGTAGCGGACCATTTCGATGAATGGCATAAATACCGAAACTCTATAGTACTCTTAATAGTTTTGATGATTCTTACGAGGACTTCGGCGACCGCATATTCTTGGTTTCTAGAATTTGAAGATTACATAGTACTGTCACCAAATGTAACGCTTTGGTTTCACTTATTTTTGAAGTGAAACTTCTTTAGCGGCGGTTGGTTGAGTGGGAGTAAATTGGCAAATTCAGCGGAAATTGCACACGGAAATGGTGCAACGGAAATGATGCAACGGAAATGATGCAACCTAAATGGTGCCACGGAAGTGGTTAGGGCTGAAACAAGTACTTCTTGTGTGTATGCATATGGTATGAATTTATCAAAAACTTGCTAATAAAAGGTTAGAGGATAACACTTAGAAGTAACAATACAAGAATGAAAGTAAAGGTGAGTACGTACATAGATAAAGAAGATTATAAAGGCAAAGGTAAAAATAAAAACAAAAACAAAAACAAAGATGTGTAAAGATAAAGGTAAAAACGAAGACCAAGGTAAATTTAAACACTTTACTTATATATACATATAAGGGCAAAGGTGAAGGGGAATATGTTGCGAAGAAAATGATAAACATAAAAGTAAAAACAAAGATGAGGATGAGGATACCGATAAAAGTAAAGATGAAGATATGGGAAGAAAGATTAAAATAAATGTAATTAAAGAGGAAAGGATATAGAGAGAGACACAGAGACTGAATCTGGGATCTATTTTGGGATTTTAGAGATTTTCGAGATTCTCGAGACTTATCGATTAAATAATCGATATTTTTATCAGCTTTGTTATCTATATTAATCGATTTTGTTATCGATACTTACCGATTTTGTTATCGATATTCATCGATTTTGTTATCGATATTTATCGACTTTGTTAGCGATGTTTATCGATTTTGTTATCAATATTTATCGATTCTGTTATCGATTCTTATCGACTTTTTTATCCATATTTATCGATTTTGTTATCGATATTTATCTACCTTATTAGCGATATTTATCGATTTTGTTATCGATATTTATCGATTTTGTTATCGATTTTGTTATCGATATTTATCGATTTTGGTATCGATATAAATCGATTTTGTTATCGGTATTTATCGATTTTGTTATCGATATTTATTGATTTTGTTATCGATTTTGTTATTGATGTTTATCGATTTTGTTATCGATATTGTTATCGATTTTGTTATCGATCTTTACCGATTTTGTTATCGACATTTTTATATTGATTTTCTAATCGATTTAGCTACCAATGGTATTATCGATGTTGCTATTGAAATTTTTATCGAATTTGTAATCGTTTTTGTTATCAATATTTTGATGGACGTTATAATCGATTTTGTTATCGATAGAGTATGAAGATAAAAATGAAGATAATTTAAAAACAGAATAACATGAATGTTATTAAAACGAACTGTGGTAGAGGTAGGGATCTACATTGATAGAAAAAAAGCGAAAAAATATAACCTTAAGCAAAAGCAGAAGTATGGAACTTTCCCCTATAGTAGCAGGTTTATGCCAACAAGTCTCAGATAACACGGTTCAACAAAATTTGGTCGTATTTTATCTCAGAAATTAGAAAAAAACTGATAAATGATCGCAAAATGGCAAAAATAGCAAATTTAAATTTTTTTGACGGATATATTTTTTTCCACTAAACAGAAAAAATTTTAAAGGTCCAAGTAAAGATTTCCATCACTCAAAAGAAGTTTTTTATTTTGTAAAAAAGTTATTCAAAAACAAAATTGGCTGATTAATTTTGCGCCACCTTGTACAATTAAATAAAACAATTTTTTGTTTATTTTCTTATATACTCATCGATAATATCTTGTCGTCATTTTATTTACATAATTAAATTATATACAAATTAATAATTCGTACAAAAACAAAAAAGATCATACCATTTTGTTTTTTTACAAAAACGTAATTGAAGGACAGCTGTTAGCACTAGACGCTTGTGAGAAGCGGATGAAAAATGCAATTGCCAATAGATAGAGAAATATTCGCACAATTCAAGGTTGCAAACTACGAATCTCTGCATATTTTTTTTTTAAAGAAAATTAGGTGCGGCAGGCAAGTTTATGGANATAATTGAAGGACAGCTGTTAGCACTAGACGCTTGTGAGAAGCGGATGAAAAATGCAATTGCCAATAGATAAAGAAATATTCGCACAATTCAAGGTTGCAAACTACGAATCTGTGCATATTTTTTTTTTAAAGAAAATTAGGTGCGGCAGGCAAGTTTATGGACTTTAAATGAAATTAAAGGAAACGCTATAAATTTTGGTAAATCAAAAGAGCTATCGTATTTTTGCTAAAACATTTACAATTACTATTTACAATTCGCCCAAAACTTCGTGATTATTCCTTGCTTTAATTTCATGCTTAACTTAAGTTCCACACCCTCCAATCGTGTAACAAATTGTTTGCCCACTTGGCTTCAAAAACATTTCCATCATTGGCAGTCGCTATGGCGCTTCCCTTTAGGGCGTTCGTACTTGCCCAATGCCTTCGTTTAATTCGAAAATTTTATCACAAACTAAAAACTAAAATATACATCTGGGAAAAGACAAATAAAAAGAAAGAGTAAGCAAACGCCGATGAAGCTTATTTTACACGCTCTTATTCTCATTTCACTTCAATCCCTTTTTAGCGCAGTTTCCATAGAATAAGTTTTTTTCCGAGCAATAATGGCCATGCATTTTAAATTTTCAACTAAATAATCATAATTTCTAAATGTACATATGTAAGTCCTTTTTCTAAACAAAAAATCTCACACCCTCAGCGAGCCACTTTTCGCTTCGATTTACTTCTTTTTGTGGATATGTCCATTTCCATAGCCGTACGAACCACCATAGCTGACCGATTGTCCACCATAGCCTCCGATGCCATGTCCACCATAGCCTCCGATCCCATGTCCACCATAGCTTCCGATACCATGTCCGACATGGCTTTCCAGATGGACTGGCACTGGAACGGGCACTTTGTAGGGCACATGCTGCTCAACGGCCACAGGAACGTGCTGTTCGATATGCACGGCACGCGGCACATCGACTGGCACCTTCACGGGGTAAGGCACTTGACGTTCCACGGGCACTGGAATTTCTTTGATGACGGGATATGGTTTGGGTACAGCAACCTTAACGGGCACAGCCACTGGCCGATCGACTGGCACTGGCACTGGATGGTCGACTGGCACCTGCACGGGTATGGTGACGCGCTTCTCAACTGTATAGGGCACAGGTTTCTCAACAGGCACCGGGTATGGCTTGATTACATGCACTGGGTAAGGGCGATCGACGGGCACTTTAACCGGCACTTGCACCACCTTTTCAACTGGGTACGGCTGTGGCACATGTACGGGCACCTTAACGGGCACTTGTACGATCTTCTCCACCGGGTAGGGTTGTGGTACTGGCACTTTAACGGGTACTTGCACGATCTTTTCCACTGGGTAGGGTGCTGGAACGGGCACTTTCACTGCCACTGGACGATCCACATGCACGGGCACTTGCACATGTACGATCTTCTCTACGGGGTAGGGTTGTGGTATGTGTACGGGCACTTTGACGAGCTCTCTAACTGGCACTTGTACAGTTTTCTCGACAGGGTAGGGTTGCGGCACTGGTACTTGTACGGGTACTTGCACGATTCGCTCGACTGGATATGGTACAGCGCGTTCAACCTGGTAGGGTACGGCCACTTGACGTTCCACGTAGTTGGTTTGTACATTGGTAGGTATACCACCGCCTAATCCGCCGCCTAAGCCGCCGCCTAAACCAATACCGTAACCACTGCCTCCACCGCCGCCGATGAGCCCACCACCACCATGTCCGCCACTTAGTAGGATACCACCACCGCCGTATCCACCGCCATAGCCGTGTCCACCACCATAGCCGTAGCCGGTGCCGTGAATAATGCCACGTTTCTCCTGTTTCTTTTCAGCTGTGCTGGTGGCTTTCACTTCGGTGGCGGCAGGTGCGGGTTCAGCGGATTTAGGTTCGGCGGCTTTTTGCGCCTCCTCTGCATAGGTGAAGGTCGATAAGGCCAAAAGGCCGAAAATGAACTGGAAAGAGAGAATTAAAGTGAGAAAGAGTAGAGGATAAAAGTCAGTGAATAAGATTTTAATATACATATATATATATTTTTTTCTCAAAATTTAAATTAGTTTAAAGTTCTCAGTACGAACGATTTTTCGTCATCCTTTGTCAAATTCTTATCAAGAAAAAATGACATTGAAGATGGCACAACGCTAAAACAGGTTTGCCTCCAAACTAAATTTGACATGGCATGGCGGAAAATCGTTCCACAATACATCATTCCTAAATTTTTTTTATTGGCTGTGTGCCAGCAATTTTGACTCGTACTGTGTCGGATTAATTTAGAATAACTTTGTTTAGAAATCGGATTTTTCTAATTGTGTCCATTTCGCTTTGATACATTTAATTTGAGTGTAGATTTTATAGCATTCTACGGTGCTGACAAAGAAATTTCCCTTTGCTGTAATTTTCAGCTCACACCCTAATAATTTTAAGTGCCTGTTATTAACAGTTAAGCCTTTAGCAGCTGTGAAACGAGCTGTCAATTCTGTTAGGAAAACGAACACTATTGTAAAAATTTAATAAAAATTTATCGATTATTAATAAAATGAAAACATTTTCTAAAAAAGTACCAGGTTGACCGACCTTTGCTCGGTGTGCATATAATTTTTTTTTTTTTTAATTTTCAAAGTTAGGGTTCAAATAATGGTAATTTTGATAGCTTAATTTATAAATACTTTTTATGCAACATCGTGAATGAAATTTATAACATACATACGTATAAGTACATAAGCCAAGATCTAATCCAATTAATAAAAATTAGTTTTATAAAAAATACTATAAATTCAATAATTATTTTAGCCTCGTAAGTATCTCAGTATTCAGTAGAAGAAAAAAAATCTCCTTTTTAGTATACAGTCAACAACAAAAAAAAATCCTTTGAAAATGCAATGTTGATAACCAAAAATATCGTCAAATGTAGCCTACTTTGTTACTCAGAATTCTAAAACAAAAGTATTTTGGAACCAATTAAAAAACTTTTTTTTATGAAACTATTAATGTTTATGCAGAAAACAAAGCCTAAAACTATGTAAAACAAAACTATAAAAAAAGTGTATATAAATTTATATAGTTAAGTGGAACATATTTTTAGGCTTCGTTTTCTGCATAAACATCGGCATATAATAAATTAAATAGATATCTTACATTCGATATTGGGTGGCAACCCTACTAATAGGAGTGTACCTATTCTATTTCAAGTAAATATGTACTGTGTATACTTACACAAATACATACAAAAAAATGCTCTTTGAAAATAATAAGATAAACTTTTTTTATTAAAAAGCTAGCAGCGCTCTACAAAAATATCTCTGAATTATTGTGCTTAAAAATGCCTGCCATTNTAAAAAAATGCTCTTTGAAAATAATAAGATAAACTTTTTTTATTAAAAAGCTGGCAACGCTCTACAAAAATATCTCTGAATTATTGTGCTTAAAAATGCCTGCCATTTGATATCCAATTTAATTTTTTTTATTAAATTTTGTAAAATCGAAAATAAGTGGCAACCTTACACACATGTCCTAAAAGATATTAGCAAATCATTACGTAAGAGCTTTANTTGATATCCAATTTAATTTTTTTTATTAAATTTTGTAAAATCGAAAATAAGTGGCAACCTTACACACATGTCCTAAAAGATATTAGCAAATCATTACGTAAGAGCTTTATTTCACTACCTATAAAGGGTAATATGGTATCTTAACTTTCTAAAAAAAAATTAAATAAAGATACTTTGAAAAATAGGTGGCCACCCTATTCAAAAATATGTCTGGATTAGGGATTTTTGAAATACGTTCCATTTGGTAACCATATTATGATATTTTTTTTTTTTTAAATTTGCAACTAATTTCTAATAGGTGGCAACCTTATATGAATGTTATCGGTGATGCTATCTATCAAAATAACATTAGAATATAGAACTTTATTTGTATTAAAAATTTCATCGTTTAAATCGTTAAGAGTCATTTCCGAGCAACCTCTATATATACATATTGCACACTATCTCCAAAAGTGACCCAACTCCAAATTTGGCATTTTTGAAATTATGCACTAAAAGTGTCTGTGTGTACCTTACTTACCTCCTACCAAAAGCTGGAAAAAATTTTTGTTATAATTTGTTGAAAAAAAAAACCTAAGGTAAAGAATCCCGCTTGCCCATTTCATTAGCATTTGCTAAAAAATAGTTTTTCATGTTTTCAGGCGAACCTGTAAAGTTCCGTTAACTAAAGTTTTTTTTCTGCTCCATGAGCTACCATCTTTATTGAACACATTAATCGAGTTGCCATCTAACGATTATTATGTAATAAAAAACTAGGCCACCGATGTCCATTCGACGTGCTAACATATTAACCCGTATTTTATGTGTTTCCAAAAATGGTAGCACTTCCGCACCGACTAGTTCCAGCCGATCGGCAAGCGTATAGTTAGTGACCACAATTGGTCAGCACTTAGCCATTTCTGGCTGGCAATGCGGGTATGCCGTTAAGACAAAAGCAAAAGTAATTTTTTCGTTGGGTAAATACAACCAACAACAATAAATGCAATAACACACCAACAGCTGCGAGCATTATTTATTTATGTATGTTGAACAATTGCGCCTGCGCTTCCTTTTCTATGCGCGGTCAAGTGATGTCAGTGACCAAAATTGCTCAGCAATTTAATTCGTACTAATAAAACAAATAGCGACTAACAGAATTTATTAGGAAAAAAATTGCCAACAAAACGGAAAGGCGATCATATAATAAAAATTGCATGTCTGGCTTCTACTCCGTAGTGTGTATGACAAAAATTTTGTGGCATGCTAGCCGCAAAAGAAGTGTGGAAAATAATTAAATTGAGTCAATAAAAATTCATAACAATAGTTACGTGATACGAAATTGCAACAGTTGTGGTCGTTGGCGTTGTTTTAGCCACAAAATTTGTATGTGCCGTTGTAGTTGTTTTGTTTGTTTGTTTTCTGTTTCGTGTTTTTTTTTCTCCAATTTGCTTGCACTTCTTCCTTTTACGACACCTCGTCATTAGTGTGCTGGTAATTTGCGCATGCGCTGTTTTAATATGTTTATACCACAGTCGCTTTGGCTTGACTTTTGTTTGTTGTATACACCCGGCTGAGCTTTGCTTTGTTAGCTTCGTTACTGTTTACTTTGGCTTTGAGCCAAGTTCAATGCGAAACGCATAGTGACAATTATGCAATAAAAATTATAATAACTTTTTTTTTGTATTGTATTACACTATTATTGTTTTGTTTTAAGGGCGCCACTGCATTTCACTTTCATGCTGGCAAGGTTGTCAGCTTGTTTCTTGATAAGCTAATAAAGAGGCTTTGGCGCGTGTAAAAGAAAAAGCTGGCATTGGGCAAAATTTGTGTGGCATTTCGATTGAGTAAACAGGTTCGGGGAATGATGTATGAGATTGTGATTAAATTTGAATTGAAAATTTTATAAGATTAAATGAATTGACCTTGGAGTCTCTATACAAAAGTTATTTCTCGGAAGTACGTATCTCTTTGAATTGAAAAAAAAATTATAGAAATCAAGCTTTCTCGGAAGTACGTATCTCTTTGAATTGAAACCAAAAAAATTTTAGAAATCAAGCTCTGTGTCATCTCAATCTTCTTTGAAAATATTGACAAGACATCTTAAAGACACTCTACTTGTCATAGGGATATTTTATATGAAAAAATATTATCTCCTCTGAATCTTAACATGAAGGAACTAAATTTTATAAAGGTTTGCCTAACACTTTTGACACAAAAAACTCTTCTCAAAATATAAAAATTTACTTGAAAAAATTGGACTCCAAAGTTCATAATCTTTATTGTTGGGCAATTGAGTTTGCAGAGATAATTCTAAATTTACTATAAACCAGCAAAATATTGGAGAGTTTTTTTTTTCATTTTTATTTTTTGAAACAAACTATTGCACTATACATAGAAAAATAATTATCCGCGTATTAGAAGGTAATAGAAAAAAACTTGCGTTTGCGATAAATTCTCTAAACCATTAGCTGATTTTCATAGTTAGAGTTTTAAAATACATGCGCTACACTGGGAAAAAGGTAGTATGTATAATGGGGTGGTACAAAAAATTTTAAAATGTTAAGCCCTCACTTCCGAGGATGTTTTTAAATGGAAAAAAGAATACCTCCACTTAAAAAAAAAAAAAATGATATTTAGAACTGCCCAAAAGCTCATGTAGTTTTCCGTATATTTTATATGGGTAAAAACAACTTATTGTAGAAATGATATAGAATTCTTGCAAATCAATATTTTTCCACCGGGAAACTTTATTTATCTTTAGGAGACTTCTAATAATATTATCCAATTGCTTATTGTACTATTTTTTAGCACTAGAAATTTTTTATAGGACCTCCTATTGCTTTTTTCAGATCTTTAGGGGTCCTATAAAAAAGTTAATAATAGAAAATGGTTAAATAAACCATCTTGTATTGTTTTTGGACTTCCCTTGAAGAGAAGCAAAGTTTTCAGATAGAAAAATATTGACTTTCAAGAATTTGATACCTTTTCTACGAAAACCTGTTTCTTCCCATATAAAATATATGTAAAATTTTTAAAATATTTTTTAATTATACAAAAAACAAACAGGGTAATAATTTTTTTCGGTATAGAACAATCCTAGGGTGTGAGGGCATTAAAATTCCGAATTCGCTTTTTTTGGACCACCCTAATGTGTAACTTCATAAAATTGCAAACAAAACCGATGTACGCGTTAAACTTGAAAAGCCTTTGGGCAATTCTCGCGATATACATATATTTTAAAATAACACTGGACAACTTTAGAGCATTTCGTTTAAAATTTTTATAATAAATAAAAATTAAAAATTTTCAAAAATTTTCAATTTTGTAAAACATCAACGATGGTTTAACTTTTTTTAAATATTGTTCAATAGCTTAAAGTTTCTAGGAACTAAAAAATTTATAAAAAAACAGTGGGCTACTAAAACTTGTAATATGGGCATCTATGTATATACATTTAATCGAGTACTAACCGCTTAAAAAACCTTAACGACATTTTACTTCAAAATTTTATATTTGATTCAGAAATGCAGGTAGATGTTCTACGAACATTTCTGCTTCAAAAAAATAAAAAATAAATACAAAAAAAAATGTCGCTTACATCTTTTTGGTGGTTATGGTTAGATTAGCAACCTTGAGAATAACAATTTATTTACATTTAAAACTTTATACATTTCAAATGCTTAAGGTTTTCTTAAACTTAAAATGTTTAATTATAAATTCTATTCTTATATTTCAATACTTCATAGCTTTTGAAACTAAAACAGTTTATTAAAAAAATTTTTTTTTAAATATGTTTAAAAATTATTGGTTTACTAACTTAGTCGCCTAGTAAATCTAAATATCAAAATTATTTATTTCTAGATCACTTAAAATTTATGCTTTTATTTTTTTTTCCAAACCAAAACGTAATTCAGTTTAATTTTTTTCGGCAAAATTTAATCCTTATTTTGTGATTTTTATTTTTAGATAAAAAATAATCGTTATATTGATTTAAGTTTTTTATCTTTCACTTTTAACCGCATGGAAAAATGCATTTTTATGACCGATTTAAATATTTTGTGATATAAGGAATTAAATGTGAAAATAACATTACCAAAAAAAAAAATAAAAAATTAAATATAACGATAACTTTTATCGAAAAAACACCCAAAAGTACCAATTATTCTTGATCGACAAAATAAAAGTCATAAAACAACGGTTATATTTGATCAGAAATTATGATTTTTATTATAAAGACTATAACAGTTATGGTCGCGAACCTAACACTTTAAGATATATTCGTGTTTTGCAGTTACTTTTTTGCAGCCGTCTGCGTTGAAGTCGCGGATCATCATGATCAGAAAACTCCAAAAAAAGGCTCAGTTTTAAATGTAAATTTAGAAATCCAGAAAAGTCTGAAGAAAGTTGCCACTATTTTGCTAATTACACTGTAGTTAGTGCACCCTTTTGACCCTCAATATATACGTCCATAAATTTTTTTGTATAAATATCTAGCATGTTCTTCAAGCAAAAACGTGTAAGTTCGATTTTAAAATTTTATACAAATTCAAAAAAAAAAAAAAAAAAATTGTGTGCGCTATCCGTATGACCTGCAGTGAATGGGGTTATAATAATTTTAGAAAAATTTCGGATATGCAGTTTTGTAGTTCAATAAATTTTAGTTTAAAAAATTGCCTGTAAAATGGCGTTGATTTTTGAAATTTTTTTTTGCCATATAAAAACTGTCGACCAAGCTTTGTATGGAAGAAAGTGCATGGCACTGTGAGATATCAGTGTGCGATATAAAATTTACTACGTATTTCGAAATTTTGACTATGACAAAAAACTGGTCTTAGCTTAGGTTGGGCAGCTTACTTGAATTCGTAAAAAAAAATATTCGGGGTTACGGCTGCTTTAATTTTCTTCCTTTCAGCCTCAAACAATTCCGAAAGCGAAATGGACTGTAAATTCATTAAATTTTCCGATTTCAACATCGAAATTTTTTGTATTGGCACGCTTTTGCTTAGCACAAATACCTAATTCAGAACAAATAAGGCTACGTTTATGAGCCAGCGAATTCGTATCGCGCGACGTAATCAAAATCGCTACTAGCGCTCACAAAGACAAACTCTTGTACAATTGAACGGTATTAGCGATTTTCCGCCAGGTCATGAACCTAGCCTAAGTGCAAATACTTTAAAACAAAAGACTTAAGAAACAAACTCGATGTTGCATGAAAAGTAGCTGTTTTTTAAATATAAAATATGAAAGCATCAAAAATATAAATTTTTTGTTTTTTTTAATCAGCGAAACATTACATTTTTGAAATAAGAAAACATTTGTTTCCACCGTATGATGTTAACAATTCAAAATGCATGAAAAAAATTTAAAAAGTCACAAACAATTTAAGTCTTATAATAAGAAGTTAAACAGATTTGCATTTATTTAAGCACATTTTTTGTGTGAAAAAAATTAATAATCGCCGTTTTTTTCAAGAATGTTACTTTGAATCTGCTGCTGTTTGTCTCTTAAATCCATTTGCATTTCAAAGTCTTTATTTTATTTAGTTTTATGTGCTGTAGTTTTCCCACATTTGCATGCATTTCTTCACTGTTTTTGTGTGCCTTTATTGTGCACTTTTTAGTCTTTTCGAGTGTCTTTCACTTAAAAACTTTTATTTGACTTTATTATTCACACCAACATACCAATGATTTCATCTTGTTTCACAAATTTTAACCAACACCAACAACTTAAACGCAGTGGTCTATACGTTCGCCTTTGTTGTTGTTCGCCGCTTTAAGAACTCAAATTTATAGAAATGAAATGAATCTGAAATGAACACAAATGTTTTTGGTTAAACTCAACTCAACCAAAAAAATTCAAAGTAAATATTACTTGGAGGCTGAGGTCGTTCTAATAACAACGAACCTACAACAGATACTGAATAATTTTGACCAGCCGCCACAAGCTTTTATACCGACGCATGCTTATAGAACGGCGATCAGGCGTTGACGGATGGTCTGATTAGCGGGCGTGAAGGGTGAGGCACGGATGCGACCAAACAGTTAACAGCAGCAGCAGCAGCCGTAGTCACAGCAGCAGCGAAACAGAAACGTCGCCAAAAGCGCGCAATTTACTCACGGCGCCTTTTGCAATTAGCCGCACTCTATTGTAGAAATAACAAAAATAATTTTGTAATAAAAAATTGAGGACTGCGGCATCAGCAGCAGCTGCTGTATGAGCAGGAGGTAGTAAACGCTCAGCAATGCAGCTGCGACAGAGCCGCAAACGATGGTAGTCTTATGAAAATTAAAAGCGCAAGGAAAAGACATTTATGATGTTATAGGCGGCAGCAGTGTAGAGCGCAGCTGCGAGCATGTGCCAAGTGAGTTGAGAGTAAAAGTGAAGTATCGTAAAAAGCTCTACTGAATCGGTGTAAAGCCAAATTCGTGTACATATACGCGTCGCCAGTGTGTGTGTTGTATGCACTAAAGCCACAAATGTTACACCGATAGTGTATATGTTTGCTGTAGATGTGTGTGTTTGTGTGTGAAAAAGCTTTTGATTTCGTATCTGTACACAAGAGAGCCGCCACACGTACAGTATAGGTGTATAAATGGCGATTTTACGCGCATTGTTTTTTTCGTGGATGTATGTGTGTTATGTGCCGTTGACTCCTTTGGCGCCAAAATTATTATTTTCAACAAATTGTGGCAGTTTTTCTCGAGCGGTGAAAGGGTTGACTGTGGCATTTTTTTTGGGGGTATTCGACTGTCTTAGTACATAAAATTTTTTATGTAATTTAGGAATTTATGTACGATTCTAGTTATGTTATTAAGAAATATTAATAAAAAAAATGTGTATTCAGACTTAAAAAATGCAATCTGGCATTTTCGATTTGTTTGATTTTAGCTTTGGTAAATTTAAAAGGATCGGCAATGGTGTGGCATAAAAAGTGGCCAAAATGGCTTTCGAAAAGTGACTGATTTTCGATATAAAATATTTGAAGGACTGCGAGTGAAAACTTTTTAAGTTAATTTTAGTAAACGTGGTTTTGCCAAAATAATACAAATTGTTGATGTTATTCTTCGAACATATTTAACTTAATTTTATTAAATGCGGTTTTGCCAAAATTAAAAAAAAAAAATTTTGATATTATTTTTTTTTTCGTACGAATCGAAAATTTGATAATAGAAAAATTTCATGATTTTCCATTTATATGAAAACAAGAATACGCCCTAATATAACCAACGAAATTGGTTTTCATTTCGAGTTTAATTCTTTGTCATTCAATTATTTCTATTTTGTCATAAATAAAGATAACACAGGCGAACAAAAAATTAGAAACAAATTTAGTTCGGCAAATGCTAAAGCTATTTTTGATAGCCTTTTTCATGTTGGCTACGAATTCGAAAGTGTAGTTTCCACGAACTATAGATTTTGAGGAAACCCAGGTCAAAGTGTAAAAAAAATTGCGTTTTTTGCAATATTTGAGAAGCTATATCTCATCGCTGCATCTTGCTCTGATGGTCACTTATAGTAATTTATCGAACAGCAAAAATTAATTTTAGCACAATTTTATTTTTTTTTTCAATAGCACAATGTTCAATTATTTTTTATTGTTCAATAAATGACTATCAGCGACCATCAAGTCAAGGAGCAAAGATTATAGTAGTCGAAGGTTCTAGCTTTAATTTCAGCCTAAGTGGAAGTTTCCTTCAACTTTGGTATTTTGCTTTTCAAATATTGCAAAAAAAAAAGTTTTTGTTTACACCTTGAGCTGATTGATCTTAAAATATCTTAATCAGCACAAAAAAGTCTATCGAGTGTCTAGCATTTAAAAGACCTGTGAAAGCTACATTGGTTCAATCAAATAATGACGCAAGAATGAGTGAGAACAATGAGGAAATTCGTTATATTTTGAAATTCTATGAAATGAAAATAATAGTAAGCAAGTCTCTGCTATCCAAATCACTGCAGTGTTTTCTAGGCAGAGGTTGATGCTATTAAGACAGCAATCGCTTGGCCACAATTAGGCGCGTTGGTGATTAGAGAAATCAACACCTAAATGCTCGAGACAGTCTGGCGATATTCATAGCCCTGTGCTCGCTTACAGTACGCTGGACTTTTCAAGGGACCTCGTTTCAACTCAGCGAAGGCTGTAAAAAAATCAGAGCATATGCACTGCATGGTCGTCCTGGCCGAGGCTGAACTAAGGAAGGTGGTCTAAGGATCTCCATAGACTCACAAAGTCACATCTATCAATTCTGTTGTATGTACTTACAAGTCACTGTCTGATTGGCATTCACGCAGTCAGATTAAACATCACAACGGATACACTTCATTGCAGCTGCATGGAGGGCGACGAGGTGAAGTCATCTCAATACTTAAACTTTGATAATATTTTCTAATTGGCCCGGAGGATTTTCCCGGTCTGTCACCTGCAAAACTTTGTTATAGACTTTTGCTCTAATCTAGCAGTTACCGTTCGCAGTGGAATCATAACGTACCAATGCTTATGAGCTAAGTTACCACCTTGCTAAGGGCATAAATCTTAATTTAACCTAGGGAACCTACTATGTCTATGAAATAATGCGAATGGTTAAGCAAAATCGGTATTTAGGCGGTCATAAGTGTGCCGGATGACTAAAGCTCTATCATACTCACTTTAACGACTGCTTAATATTTATTCCCGCGTCTTCAGAACCTTCTTAGTTATGTTAAGTTGATTTAAAAATAAGGTAGTGAAAATCACTAATACACCGAGAAATTTCGACAGATATTAAGGTTATCCACAAATATGGCAAACAGCCCATGTTCGAAATGGCGCATACCTGGTTTGACGTAGTTCATGTTGAATATGAGAAAAATAATTTTAATTTCAACTATAAATATTTCGGACAAGAAAACCCCATACCTTTTTTTTCTTACCCCTAAAAGGCAAAATTTAAAACAAGTATTCCTGATAAGTAGCGTATGCAGGTAACAGTCTGAAACATTCCGAACAGTCACAAAGAAATTCATAAAAATTCTGAAAGGTCAAGAAAAGCTTTTCTGAACAGTTGCATAGTCACTTCCACCCTTTATCTGCTTATGTACATTTTTTTTTATCACGCTTTCTTTTCAGTGTTGGACATGCTTGTCTTTTATGATCATGATCAGAGATACCACTATCACAGAGTGGCACTAATGAGAAGTGCCTACCAATATTAGCTACATGTATAAAATACTAGCTTTTAGCGCAGCACCGCCTGAGTGAAGTTTGGTTTAACGTTATGATTTCAAGTGTAATAAAAATAAATAAATTATATTGCCGGTAGTAAAAAATTTCACTTAAAGGAGTTGCTCGACTTCTCTAGCTTCCAGAACATGGGCAATGTGTCGAATTTCAACTAAATCGACCATTTCAGTATGAAAAGAACAATTCTTTTAAAAAATGTATCTGAATAAAACTATATATCAACACTTTTTTGTTATATGTTATTATATTTCATTTAGCTTAAGCAGATTAAAAAGATTGAAATTGGTGCAAGGTGAAGAATATTTGAATTGAAAAATATTGAATTTGATTTTTTGAAATGCTGACACACTGTCTCTTTAATGCAATATTTCTTTAAATATTTTAAAGTTAAAGTAGGTGGAAACCCTTTTAAAAATAAAACCGGTTTTCAATATATTTTGTTTGAAATCCATATTGAAATATTGGGCTAAAATAACTGATACAATTTAATTACACTTCAAAATAGGTGGCAACTCATTTTGAAATAAATGTATCCGAAAGTCTACCCAAACATATTTTTTTTTAACTTGACATGATTCTCTAGTTTTTCAATTAACATATTAATTTAATACAAGGCGACTTTCAAACAGGTGGCAACCCTTTTTAAAAAAATTGTCGTTATAACGATTTCTTAAACCTCATTCATTAGCCACCCATATTTTAATAACCATATATTCTTTATTAATACAATTGAATTAAATTTTTAAAAAGGTGGCAATCCTCTTCAAACTTTTTTCGTAGTATAACTTTTTAAATCATTGTCGTTTGCATTCATGTTATGAATTCTTTGAATTGAAATAGAAGTTTACTTTTTAAGTAGATGGAAACCCGCTCACCAACCGCAGGCCATAAGCTATCTCCAAAAGTTTTCTCACAATCTTTCGCGGTTATAATATTAACATCAATTAAAGATCCGTTTTAAATAAATCGTTCTTGAACCGCTTTCGTCCGACACCTATATTGTTGCGATGTTTTATTTAACTTAACTATGTATTTCTTTGATTTTAAATTTTTAACAGGTGGCAGCCCCTGCGCGATAAAAATCGTTTTGCAAACTCTTTAGTTTGACAACATAACGTTGTAATATTTAATTCAACTTATTAATTAATAGATTCTGAAAAAGGTGGAAACTTTCTTAAAAAAATATCCTATTGGTTAATCCAAGTTATAGCCGATCTGTGCGCCAAATTTCATTAAAGAGCAACGAAGCTTATAAAGTAAGAAGGACGACGTACAAATTAATACAGCAAAATTTCAAGGATATTCAAGGATATAATTATAAAAGGACGTTTATCGTCCTTACGCAACAAAAAATGTAATCGGCTTTTATTAATTTGATACCCTTACTTAATTTTATATTACACTGAATTTTTTAAATAGTTTTTTTGAAGTAATCGTATTTTTCTAATTTCAAAGTCCTTAAAAAAATCGTGACATCAGAGAGAAAAAACACAAAAATGCAGTTTTTCTATATTTGGCTCATGGTTTCGCGAATATATTGATTTCGGCTCGGAAACCAAGCAGCGCTCAGATGGCGTTTCTACACTAAACTTCTTTCTTTCTTTGAAAACGTTGCATTTTTTTGGAGGAGGATACATTAGCTTTTCATTCGGGAGCCAAATAAATCTAAATTGGGGTGCTCACTATATTTTCGTGTCAACAGTGACTAACTATTGTTGCAAATATAAGAATATAAACTAGTTTTTTGTGTCCATTTTCTTCTCTCTTTGTTATACTTTGAGGTTGTCCACACGCTTAGTAGATTTTTTTTTTGTATAACAGTCTAATACGCTCAGAAGGTTAAATCTTACGGTCATCACTTGCATAGATATCAAAATCAAAACATTTGCGCTTACTTAGTATTGATAAGTAGAGTTCGCCTTTAAAAAATTTGCTTATTTTTAAATAATTTTAAATAATTTAGACAGATTTCCGCTAGATTATGCAAACTTGGCTCAGATTATTGTATTCTGTAGACTGAAATAATTCTCAGTGCTGTTTGTTAAAACAAACTTTTCCCTAAAAATCAAAAAACTCCCTCTTATTTTATAATTAGTTCTGAAATTTACCCAAGAAGTAGTTCTTTTATTTCTTCCAGCAAATTTTCTTCAAATAGACACCAGCAGAATAAGAAGCTGCCCCAAAATACCAGAAGAAACCAAAAATACTACCATAAACACTTTTAATCGTTTCTCAAGCCAATGACATCTGGAAGCAAGCATTTATGCAATTTGCCATAAATGCATGCGCATGCCAAGAAACTAGGTTAGTTAGTATATATTCGTACTCGCACGAATAAGAGCAAATACATGCCGACAAGCATACATACTCGCATATAGTACATATGTACATACGAACGCAGACTGAAAAATACTTGCACTTACGTTACAACTTAGTTGGCGATCAAACGCGTTTTGTTGTTATAATACGTACACCTGCAGAATGGATAGAAGAAAGAGTAACATACATACATACATTATACATGTGCGTGTGTGTGTGTTTATTTACCTATAAAAACGTTTTAATCTCAACTAGCGCAACTCTGCTCGTACATATCATTTAAAGATTGCAAAACTGCGCTGAAATCATCAATTAAAAAAGTGCAGCAACGCAAAAACAAAAAACCCACCGACTATAAAAATGTTATGAACTTGCTTTGCGCATGCGCAGCACACAGTTTGCTGCACTATGTATTGGCAGCGCTGCAAAATAGATATGTTTGTATGTACAGAGTTTCAAAAACGCTTTAGTGCGACACAAGCGCCTGTTTGCATCAACTTTGAAAGAGTTGAAAGAAGTAAAAATTAGCTAAGCTTTGCTCTACTTTTATATACATACATACCTACATACATATGTAGGTATTTATATACAAATGTACATTTTAATCTAAGTTCTTTAGGCGTTGTAATTATTTATTTAATGGCATTAAGTCATTAATTGAGTTCAATGTTTTAAAGATACACATGTATGTACATTAGCACATAGTAATACATAAATTTCTATGCGCAATACGTACATATGTACATAAAAAAGTATCTACAAATGTATTTTTTAATTGTTTGCATTTGCTAATTTTTTGTTTGGCATTCAATGAATTTCGATTTGCACTTAATTCTTTGTCTAACTGCAATTTGTCGTAAATCATTCTTGTTTTTCTTTTTGCAATGTAGAATTATAAAATTCTTTGTTTGAACTAAATAAGAATCTTTACTAAAATCAATTAAAAATTATTTTAGGTTTTTTTTTCTCAGACCCAAATTAATAATTGCTTATTTGGAATGCGCTTATAAATTTTTGGGGGCAAGGTTTGTAAGCAGCATTTTCGAATAAAATTTACAATTATATTTTTTGAATTCCAATATTCTTAGCAATGATGGGCAAACTTAAATACTTTTGCATGTAAAGTACTTTTGCCTTTTTTTAATTTTTACCCACACAAAAATCAATATACTTGTGAAACCATGTGCCAAATATAATAAAACTGCATTTTTAGTTTTTCTCCCTGACGTCAGGATTCTTCTAGCAGGAATTTAGAATTATAAAAATATAAAATTCAGTGCAATGTACAAAAGCAAAATGAGTACCAAATCAAAGCGAAAGTCAGTAGAATAACAAAGGGTTAAGAGATTCTGGTCCATAAGGACGAAAAAGTATTGAAAATGTCCTTTTAAAATTTCATCTTTGGATATCCTCATATTTATTTTTGAAAATATTATATGTTAAGAACTAACTTTATTAGCTTAAAAAAAATTTATTTAAAAGGCATTTCAAAAAAAAAAAAAAATGTTTTTTTAATTCTACAGAATTTTCTTTTTCATTTGGTACCCATGATGTTATTCTACATTGAATTTTTAAATTATTTTTGAAATTGAAAATATTTTTGAAGTTACAATGTCCTAGTAAAAAAACTCGTGATTATATTGATTGCTTCGTGTGCTTTGGTATATTTTTGTTTTTGTGTGACGGTGTAATTAATTGATTTTCGGAATTTTTCAAAACCCTAAGTGATTTTCTCCGTAGTTATTCGGATATTTTCGTTATTTTTCGTGTTTCATATTTCGCGCTTTTCTTTACGAATTTCGGAAATGTTTTTCGGCGCTTTTATTTTTATTTATTTTTTTTTTCCAATCTTTTTGCGTTATGTTTTTCGAAAAATTTCGTGCATTTAGATACTTTTCCGGGTTTCGGTTATATTTTGTGATGTTCGTGTTGTATCTACCTTTTGGGATTTGTTTTGAAAAATATTGGGTATCTTTCAGGACATTATTTTATTGTTTCAGGACTTTTCTTAAATTTTTAATGCTATGTTTTTCGGAATCTTTCGAGATTCTGCCAGGTTTTCTGGAATATTGGAAATTCTAGAGATTCTTCGTGTTTTATTTCTCGAGATATTTTTTTCAAGAACTGTGGAGATTTATTCTTGGCATTTTTTATTTTATTTTTTTTAAGATACCTTCGGGATAATGATTATTGCGGCATTTTCGAGACTTCTCGAGATTCTTCGTGCCCCACCTTTCTAAGAACTTTGCGAATTTTTTCGAGAATTTTTTTTTCAGGCCTTTTCGGGATTTTACCGGTTTTTAGGACTTTTCAGGATTTTTTGTGTTACATTTTCAGAATCTTTCGAAATTGTCCGAAGTTTTTTGAGTCTCTTCAAGATTTTCTCTGGCTTTTTCGGGACTTTTAGAGACTCTTCATGTTATACTTTTCGAGATTTTTTTAAGAACTTTTGACGATTTTTTGGCACATTTTTAATTTTTTTCTGGATTTTTATGAATAATTAGTTTTATATTCTTCAGGATCTTTCTGGACTACTCGATACTACATTTTTACAATATTTAGCGACTATAAGTACTGTTATTGCTACCTGCCTGCAAAATGAGTACCGCTTCTAAATAAATGCTTTCACAAAGGGCTTTTCATTAAGACCTTCTCTTCAGAAATTGTATTACTTAGAAGATCTATAGCGCAGTCATTCGACGGCAGACGAGAAGGTGGATTTTCACAGCGACGGAAACAAAATAAGAGTCATTGACTCGTAGTCAAGTTAGAGCAGTTAGAAAAAGGTTTTAACCATTAAAATTATGTGTTTATAGTAATCACCATTTTAACTCTTTCATAGTCAACATAAAATGCACTTGATTGGGAAAATAGAATTTTGACTTTAAAATGAGGAAAACGTGATTTCTAAATGGTAGAATAAGGTTGTAGATTTTGTTTTGCTGTTGAAATAGTAAACGCAGTAACACACAGGTGCGGACCGAGCGATTCCAAAAAATATTTTTAAATTTAATATTTTTTTGAATATAAATAAAATTTTTATTTTATTTTATGATCCTTCGTTGTTTATGTTATTTCACATAATTATTTCAAGTTTACCAAACTTTTTGGCGTTTTATTTTTAATTAAAAAGTTCACAACAACTATAATTACACTAAAAAAAATTAAAATAATTTTTAAAAGAGCAAAAAAAAGATATAAAAAAAAAATGTTTCCTGTCAGTGCGATTCGAACCCATGACTTCATGACTTTCCGCCTTGTTAAATCCATAATACAACAGCAGACACAGGGTGATCTAATTAATTTCATCTTTGAAATTAAGTTGAATAAAAAGGCCTTAAAGCTCAACTCATGCCATAAAAGTAAACAGGAGTAAAGAATCGACCACGTATAGGCTTCAATAGGTCCGAAATAAGTGTTCAAAGAAGACCTATCTTTTTCGAAATTTGTTGACTTTCGTTAGGTAAAAGTAACTAAATACTTTTCTAATCAGTATTAACTCCTTTGGAAATAAGTAAATACATTTAACTGAGTGTTTATGTAAATACAACCATACGCCGTATTTCGATATTTACTACATAAGAAATTTCTTAATACTTTTGTACTTAGTACTTACTATTTAGTAACTACCATTTAGCTCATCACTGCTTGATAGCAAATATCTAACTTGCCACATACTCGTAAATAGCTGCATTAGTTGTAACTTCTTCCTTTTTTGCACCAAAACTTGTTTGAGTAGCTAAATGACTAAGATTACTTAAAATGGATTTTTATTTATTAGTTATTTTTAGAATGCTGTTATTTTTTAATTCTGAATTTCTCAAAAGTGATAATTTTTCATATTCAATAGATTTGTAAAACTTTAAAACACATTTACCTCAAGCTATATTCAAATTACTTCCTCCATCTGGGTATTTTGTAGTTTAGGGGAATCACTTTCATTAGCAACTATTGTATGTGAAAAAATCTCAAGCCTAGACTTTTGCTTGGTGGCCCAACAATAAGACTCATATTACCAACACAAATTAATTAATCGGTCGAAAAGTTCATGGTCAAACGCGCTCCTTTAAATGGCTATTGCCATTTGCTCGTATGCGAATGAGGATGGCGGGTTTTTACTATAAACAGCTGAAGTTATTTATGACTGTAATTATCCATTTTAGTTTATGCTGTGCTTTCCTTTTGTGTTTGAATTTAATAAAATCTAAATTACTTTTTTTTACTAGCGAACTTCAATAAAAATGGTAGCTTGAAAGCAAAATCTCACTTTATTTGCATAAATAACCAGAAACGCAACAAGATCTATTTTTATAAGTTTCATTATTCTTTTATTGCCAAAAGCAAATAACTTGCTGCTCAATTACTCGTATGACGATGCACAGATTATTTGTATTCAATAATGGCAAAATGCAAATTTTGAATAATTTATCCTGCGTCAGAACTTCAAAAAATTTCCTTTGTTAAGTGCTTTTGGAAGAACCAAGTTATTGAAAAAAAAATTGAACATCATGCTCCAGATTGTACGAAAATTAAAGTTACGTAATTATCTGGAGAAAACTGGCTTAGAACTGCTATCTGCTGATTGAAGAGAACCAACCTTATCTTTTAGTACCTCGCAAGGTTTGTATGAAAACTTCGCAGCATCTTTCCTGAAATTACTACTTCGGACAAAAAATATTGAAGGGAATGAGTTGGCTGATGAGAGGGCCGAAGGCGGTTCAGAGATGCCAATAGAAGAAGCGGATAGCTCCATAATACCAACGTTTAGTGGCCGTGGCCGCGACGAATGACTTGTGGAACAAACGTCAAGACTTTGAGATCACGAAATAATTATGGCCGCTGCTTAGTTGGAAACAGACAAGGGACATACTGAAACTTATCTGTAGTAAGAGTCCCTACCGGCGTCATCGAAGGGTACTGTGCTATAGCACCAATGCTTCAACGGTGGCGAATACCAACAATTACCTTCTGCAGAGTCTGCCATAATGAGTATGAAAATGCGTCAATAGACCACTTTCTGTGCCAATGTCCAGGTCTACAGACGAAGCGCCGCAAACACTTGAGTTCACGCTTCTTCAATAGTCTGGGCGAGATAGAGGAGGTGGAACTGTTGGATCTCTTGGGCATCATTTGGAATAAATAGTAATTGATTTAGTAGAATAATGACTTGAAGCTACTCTTTATAGGTATGTGTCTCCTTCTGACACTCGCTTAAAGTGGGTACTCACAGTGGACAATGCTGTCTCCGAGTGAAAGTTAGGAATATTCCACACACGCCCTCCTAACGTAACCTAAACTAAGGAGCCAGTTGGGGCTATGGTTAAATCTCTACCGCTTCTGACTCAGAAAAAACGACACCGAAGCACGGTTCTCGTTTAAGAGGTGAGAGAACAGTCAAGTAGCAATGTGGTCACAGGATGAGCGCATACACTTCTCATCTTCAAAAGCTCTTGTAAAATTTTTCGGACAAAGTTAGGATTACAGTTTTAATATGTGTAGATATCTACAAAAAAATATGCTATACATTTTCCTTATTAATTGTTTCATCGGGTGAGGTGTAAAATTAAAGGACCTGGGCTGTTGATGCGCAATAAGGTTTAACATTTTCGAAAAGAGTTGCCACCTGTTACAAATTATTCAAAACCCAATTCCATTAGCTGCGCATTATTCGCTTCTTTTTCAAAAAATCAGATGCCAGATTAAGGGCTAGGGCTGTAGAATTGCAACCGTTAAAAAAATTTAATTCAAATTGTCTAAAAAGTTGGATCACTTAGTACGATAAAAGTATGGATAGAAATGGTTTTAAATAGGTTTTATTTCTTAACTACAGGTAGGAGGGTTGCCACCTGTTCAATTTCAATTTGAATTAAAGGAATTAGGTAATTGAAATATGTTTATTGGCGCCAGACGAAGCAGGTTTAAGAATTTGGTACTAAAAGATATTTTAAAGAGGGTTGCCGCTATTTTAAAAGTTGAATTAAATTAACGTAAATAAGTTACATAAAATATTAAAATATGGTTGTTAAAGGAAAGAATGATAAAAAATCTTTAGGATGTACACTTAGCATATTGTTGAGGATTTAATCGTGGTTGCCACACGTTAAAAAAGTTAAATTAAAATTATTAAATAAGCTAAATGAATTATTGAAGCTGGTAATCAATCGAAATAGGTTTTAAAAGGATTTATCACTGAAATATATTAAGGAGAGTTGCCATATGTTTAAAAATTCCAAATAAATGTAATTCATCAGCTAATTGAAATACATATGTATCACAATCTCAGAAAAAGGAGATTTAAAAAAATTTTAATTTGAAACTAATTTTGACGAGGGTTGCCAACTCTTTGTAAAGTTAAATTTATTTAACATGTACACAAGTTAAATGAAATATTTAAATATCAATATCAAGCGAAAGAGTTTTAAGAAGGTTCTTTTTTGAAAATATTTTTGATAAGGGTTGCCACTTATTCGAAAAGTAATATCTATTTACCCACGAATATGCACCCGCATGGCGTTAAAAGGACAAAATTGAATATGGCTGTCCAGCCTTTTCTGAGTGAAGAAATGTCTCGTATGGTGCCAGTTTTTCACATTTAAGAAATAAAACTTTACAGGCCCTATGAAATTCGCAATAATTTTAATTCTTAAATTAAAAAAACGGCACCATACGAGACCACTTTTCACTCAGAAACGGCCGGCCAGCTATTTTAAAATTAGGCGTTTTAACGCCATGCGAGTTTACTGGTGCCGTTTCCGAAAATGAGCCGGCTAGCTAAGTAGTACAAAGTTCGGACAGAGTGAACATTAAGCGACATTAACATAGTTACCATTTCCACAAATTGGCCGGCTAGGTAAGTAATACTAATGTTGGTATTAAGTATGACAATCTTATCCCAAGTCACTAAATTTTAGACTATCAATTAGTGAGTCTTTTTGTGACTTGAGATGGTTTGGGTATTCAGTAAGAGAGAGAGAGAGTCTATGGAGTTTTTTGTGTGGAGTTAGGATTAGAATTAATCCGAAGAATACCACTGCAGCCTCTATCAGTAAGATGTGCTAACCATAGGTGGTAAGAGGTGACTGTGTACCTTAATACACACGCCGTAACAAAGACATAATATCGTCACTACACACGAATAAAGGTGCGCTAGTGTTTTGGCGGCGAAAAAATACGCGTAAAAAAATTTTACAAAAAAAAGACGATTAGGGAAAGGTTCGGCGACGAAAGACGCGAAACCTAGATTATGGTGAAGAAAGACGCGTAAATATAGATTTATACCTGGCCAAGGACTGTCACTTCAGCATCATTCCCTAAATACTCTTTGAAGAATTTACATACTGTTACCCCCGCAAGCATAGTCGACCGCGAAAATAGGCTTACGGGTCTTTCTTCGCCGTCAAATATTTTAACGCGTCTTTCTTCGCCAACAACTATGTTAAGAGTCTTTCTTCGCTGAGGTTTTTTGTATGCATCTTTTTTTCGCGGTCAACTTTTGAGCTCGCGCCTTTATTTGTGTCTAGTGACGATATATTTTTGGACAGCCAGGCGACCATAAAATCATTGAATGCGGTAATGCTAAGCTGAAAGCTCGCACAGGAATGCCTGGCAGCCCTTAAACACCTTGAATATCAGGAAATCGCAGGGCCTAGTCAGAAAAGGTACCAACCTTCCACTGTGCGATAGAATTGTCATACTCAAGGCTACCTGAATGTTAATGATCAGAAATTACATTATCCAAGAGGCCAAGAGGTCTTGGTTAGATGTGGGCACTTTCAGAATAGCTAGGCTACTATGGCCGAAAATTGATAGAACCAAAGAACTGGCCAGCCTCCTAAAAGAGGAAATTTCGAAGGTCATGGCCTGTGTATGCGGTTATTTTTCTATTTGGCTGGCACTCTTCGAGATCAGAAGTATTCTCCCATGAATTCTGCAGAAGTTGCAGAGATGAGGTAGAGGAGGAAACAGTCGAGCACTTCTTCTGAAGTTACCCAACTTTTTAGGAAAACACTCCTTTAGCTCTCTCACGGAACTATCCGGTGTAGGAATAAAAGCAATACTACTCTTAATAAGTACTTCAAATGGTTCCCTGAAATATAATCAATATGGTTTTCACAGTGGTATCGCAATGGACCGGCAAGGTAAGTGAGTTGGTATTATGGACCGACTGCCATATTAACCTAGCCTAACCTAAGAGAGGGTCACAAAAATATGTGGTAAAAACACACAGAGACTGTCGTTTTTTTGTTTAGCAATAATTTTTAGCCAGCTGACAAATTAGTGTTTTTTTTTGAGACTAGAGACTTGAAGCAGCTTGTTGAATACCAAATAGTCTCAAAATCGATGTTCATCGTGAAAATTTTGTATTATTTTAAATATACTAATCTATATTTAGCTCCGGTTTAGATAAATTACATGGAAATTAGCACCTGCTAAACAGCAAAATTACCCATTCACAACTTTAATTTTATACATTTTATGAGGTAGCCCACAATAATCATTCTTAATCTATTTTGCATTTAAATATTCATTTGAAATGTAATTTTTTTCTAGTTATTTTCTTGTGAAGATGTATATCAAAAAAAAAACCTAAGCTAACTCCGTGGCTACCAGATGATGCGAAATCCAAAAAAGAACCTTTTCTTAAGCCCTATCTGCCTGCAGTAAAAGTGAACTGAAAAAGGCAAACAAAAACCGAGAAAGAGATAGGAGGGAAGTACAAAAATAAAAAAAGACAAATGCCAAGAGCCAAGTTCAAGTTCAGCGTAGCCAAAGAAATTTAAATTACAAATGAGCTGTGAAAACCATAAACATTAGAAAAAAAAAAAATAAATAAAAAATGAACAAAAAATACAAAGAGCCAAAACGCACACAAATCAAGAGCAAACGAAAAACCCACAGCTTGTTTCTTAATCATACCAGCTGCCAGCTAAAAACGCCAAAGCAAAGCAGCTGCAAAGATGAGCTTAAATCAATAAAATCAAAGGCTTAGGTGACACCTAAACACAAAAAAAAAAATCTTTCCGTTTTTTTCTTTCTTTTAATGCATATCTATATTTTTCCATGAAATTTCATAAGCGATGACGTAGACTGCTGTGGTTTTTCTTTGCATTTGCTAACAAAGTCATAACCGGCGGAGGAAGCCAAATGTGTAAAATCAGTTGATGCGTACGTTTGTTCGGCTGCCAGCATGTTTGTTGTTATGTGCATTTATTTATTGTTTGCATAGGCATGCACATTTTTACAAACATACATACATGCACGTTTATATGTGACCGGCGAATGAAACTGCTGTGGATGCTGCCACTACTTGAGCTAGTATTAATGCAAATATGTATTAAAGGTAATGTGCGTATTACTATACCCCCATGCAGTCAAGCGTTTGTGTGCGTGTTTTTGTGTGTGCCTGCGTGTATGTATTATAAGATGCGCTTGTGCGTTTCAGCGATTATTTTTGGCAAATTTGCTTAAGCATTCATTCATCACTTTCATATGAGCAGCTGTTGGTTTGATGATGCCTTTGACAGCGCAAAAGGTTTGTTGGATTACCACGAATTTATTTAACTATGATTATGAGTGCAAAAATTCGCAAATTAGCATGGCAATGAATTGATGTGTGCAGAAAACGAAATTTGCAAAACCTTTAGTTGATTTTGTAGTTGAGGTAAATAGAGCGTGCTTTTGGTATTAAAATTTTTTTACTATAGTTTCATTGAATTTAAAAGGGATTAAAATTTTTTGTTTAACGAAATAAAATATTCCTAGACTCATTTGCAACATTCGTTGGCTGTGTTTTGTTTAGAAGTGGCGGGAATTCTCAAGTCTACTTAATTAATTTGAATTGCTTAACAATTATGGACGCAAGCGAAATATCAAATTATTTCTCAGTATCTTAAGTGTTAGAACCTATTTGGGTTTTCTAAGAGCGGGAAGTCATTAATTACTCAAGGCTACACGAAAACTAAACCTTGTCGAGCGTGGGTAAATTGTAGCAGTTAGTAGATACATATTGAATTTTTAATAATTGATATTGATTTTTTTAATGAGAATATTGCTTCTTTGAAAGGAAATCTAAGAATATAAACTTCGAAAATCAATAAAAGGCATTCATTTGCAATTTTAAATGACTTTTGATTTCCTAGCTTCTTAATTTCATAGGCATTGTATAATTATCTATTTTTTTTTGTTTTAAATAAATTTTTATTTTGCTCTCAATCTTTAACTTTAATGAAGTAAGAATGTTCGCATGTATAAATGTAGATACTTAATCGCAATGATATCCGCATCTGTGAGTAAATTGGAACAAGTTCGTTGCTTAAGTCTTTCGATTAAAAGAACAACGAAACAAGAATAATGAAATGAAATGATGTTGGGGAAAATATATCGGCAACAATAACGAATGATATTGATGGCGATAACAACTTCGATAGCCAAACTTTTTTTTCGATTACAATTTGCGCCGATAAAAATTAAGCAGCATAGATAATAAATTACACAAGTTATACATTTTATTAATAAATATATCGATAACGATGTTGCGATAAAATTTAGCAGAAATGTATCGGAAAGTATTAATTAAAATATATATTAAAATCGAGTTGATAACGAACCGATTAAATCATCGATATCGAAAAGAGACCATAACATGTTGGCCAAAATATCGATAGCACATCGAAACAAATTTTATAAACACTTGCAATAAAAATAAATACAAGTATTGAAAATGATGTCGATAAATGCAGCTAAAAAATGCCACCAGATATACTTATTCATAGGGATAACAACAAAAAATAATTAAAATGTAAATGGTTGATTAAAAATTTCGATAACGATGACAATAGAATTATCGATAACGATGTGCAAAAACCCGAAAACAGGACACTAGAAGTAAGTAGCAACGAAAAAACTGAAAATAAATTTTTAAAGCTGTATAGCGATGACAAAATAAGTGAAATATCCATAGCAAGGGCCGAACACATGTTTTGTTTTTGTTTTTTTTGTTCGTAGGAGAGGGAAATGCTTTATGCACTGGTCGGGGGCGCTAGTCTCTATACTACCTTCCCCGAGTGTGGGACTCCCACCGAAGCGTGTTGGCACCGCAATTCTGCATGTCTTCAGATGCATCAGCGCGCTGCTAGAGCCTTGGGGCTGCTCTTTTGTAGGGGCGTTTCATTCGCAACTGCTTCCCACTTTTCTGCGCTGGAGATCATTACCCCAACTATGTTGTTCGGATTTATGTCACCGTGTCTTTCTTCCAACATTCTGCGCGAAATCAAGAAGTGTTCGCAGGTGAAGAATGTGTGGTACACGTTATCTTCGACGTTTCCACAGTAGTGACAGAACGGTGAGTCCACCCTTCCCATTCTATGAAGATATTCTCGGAAGTAACCATGACCGGTGAGGAATTGCGTCAGGTAGAAATCGACTTCCCCATGTGGTCTGTTCAGCCATGTTTGAAGGTCGGCTATCAGGGAGTGTGTCCATCGACCTTTTGTGCTCGCGTTCCAGTTTTGTTGCCACTGCTGGATCAGTTGCTCGCGCGCCCTTGCCGCGGCAGCTG
>NW_016159772.1:13001-19541 GCF_001687245.7 Rhagoletis zephyria | reverse complement strand
TTTTTTTTTTTTGTGGCGGCGCAGTAACCTTCGACATTTGTTTTAAGTGTCTTTATTTTTCTTTTGTCTTCAACCGCTGTCAATGCTGTTGCTGTCAACTAAATTTGTTCGGTTGTAATTTTCTGCAATTGTCTTTGTCGATTGCTATTAACTGTAGTTTATGCGCATTATTACATTTAATTTAGTGTATTTTTTTTTAATTTGAAATATAATAGTTTTTGTTCAGAAAAAAAAAATTGGAAAGGTCAGTTATAAAGTGAGAAGGAAATTAGAGATAGAAAGGTAAATAAGTGAGTCATGCCGTTGAAAAAAATAAAATAAAGATGAACTAGGGTACAACATTTTACTAAGTACATACAATGGTTAAATAAATTATAGCCGCACCACATTTTGTCAAATTTTAACACATCATTTTTCTTGTTATTTAATTTTTTTTAAACAAACATATTTCATTGTCTAACAAAACTCATGTAAATCCAAGTCTCAAACGTTTGAAAAATGTTCAGAAATCTTTCGTAAAAATTTCTAGCTTTTTTATTAGATTCTCTAGATGTTTTAAATGGCTAAAAATTATCTTTGATTTCTTTTTTCGAAGATGTTCTGGTTTACTTCCATATAAAAATGAATTGTGTTTATTCGTTATATGTATGTATGCATGGAAGAAATTGAGACAAACAAAAAAATCACAAAAATTTAACGGTAATCTTTAGCCATTTGAAACTTACACTTACTAAATACTAGAATTCAATGGGCTACAAAACTGCATGCTCAGAATTCAATGTAAAAAATATCGAAATTTTACGAAGGTTTGTAGAAAAATAATATTTTCAAACNAGTACAAAATTTTACTAAGTACATACAATGGTTAAATAAATTATAGCCGCACCACATTTTGTCAAATTTTAACATTAAATTTTTCTTGTTATTTAATTTTTTTTTTATACAAACATAATTCATTGTCTAACAAAACTCATGTAAATCCAAGTCTCAAACGTTTGAAAAATGTTCAGAAATCTTTTGTAAAAATTTCTAGGTTTTTTATTAGATGTTTAAAATGGCTAAAAATTATCTTTGATTTCTTTTTTCGAAGATCTTCTGGTTCACTTCCATATAAAAATGAATTGTGTTTATTCGTGATATGTATGTATGCATGGAAAAAATTGAGACAAAAAAAAAAATCACAAAAAATTAACGGTAATCTTTAGCCATTTGAAACTTACACTTACTAATTACTAGAATTCAATGGGCTACAAAACTGCATGCTCAGAATTCAATGTAAACAAGTAAGAAAGCCTAAGTTCGGGCAGAGCCGAACATTAAATACCCGGCGCACGTATTAAATATATGTTTTTCGCCTTACCGAAAGCTACGGCTATATGGTAAGCCGGGGCGTATCAATTTTGAGTAAATTAGAGTCCTTAGATTTCGAAATTTTGAAGTTTCAAGCAGTTCTGAAATTTACCGTTATATGAGAAGCGGCCGTTATTTTAGTCCGATTTCAATAATTTTCAACGGTTTGCTTATATGTGGCAAGCACAATAACCACACCGAGTTTGGTACAAATTGGTAGAACGGTTACTGAGATACATATATGTGATCATAAGTGGGCGGTGCCACGCCCATTTTCCAAAAATTTATCACAAACGTATTTCTTGGTAAAGAATTGTTGCAAGCATCAATTTTGAANAAGTGCGCTCGGGTATAAAAATATCGAAATTTTACGAAGGTTTGTAGAAAAATAATATTTTCAAACTAATATTTTATCTTCGGCCAAAGCTTCACGTATAGGTATTTGGGAGATTAGTTAATGATAATAGTTTTAGCCTGGTAAAAAGTTGCTGAATCTGGAAGCCGCACTGACTATTCTATTTAAAGATTATTCAAATATTGTTCGCCTCTAAACAACAACAGCTAATTTTTGAGATGCATGTAAGATTATATGGTCGGGAAAGTTCTTTCAATACGATGTCTCTCCAAAGCGAATACACAATCGACTATGAGATGGGTGTGAAAGGGAGAGCATATAGGTCAAAGTCCCAGATGTTATGTATTCGCAGATGGTTCGAATTTGAACTTAAGAATTGCATGGGGTATGTTCTGTCAAGAATTTGTACGAAAACAGCGAGTTTGGGCTTCCAGTTCTGCAACTGTGTAAACCCATGTATATATATGTATTTATTCTGAGATGAGCAATAATTTGAGTCTTTGCCTTGGCTTCGGTGCGATCGAAATTGGTCAAGGTTTATCACTCGTTGGAATTTGAATATTTCCCAATTAAATTGATATGTGTGTACCTGCGAAAAATGACATGGCAGGATGGTGCTAGGTAGGGCACCATCTCTAAGCACAGGCGGTAAGAGGGATTACTTTAACACAATGTGGGCTGCTTTCAGACACTTAGAGTACAAGTCGGCTAAGCGAGCGCTGATCGAAAACCTATCAGTGTGACTTCCACCTAACCGAAAATCACCAACGCTAACCTAAAAAATCGTGTTGCCAGTTTGAGCGCTAGCCTCCTCGTTTTTTTTTCTTTGCGGTAATATGCGTAACATCAATATTTACGTTTTTCCAAGGTCTCTATCTCGATTAAATATTCTTTTTCACTGTCATTATTTTACTAATTTTAGCTGTATGCAATAGGTTTACATCAACATATGCATGTACTACCTATCAATTTTTAGATCATTTCCAAAATATAAAATCCATCAGTATGCACATCTCTCGAATGTTGGCATTCATAAACTAATTAATCTATTCTGCACGCCTGAACAACTAAAACAAACACGCCTCTTTTGAAAAAAAAAATCAGCGTCAGAAATACTTTTAATCACATACCCTACAATTAAAAACTTTAATGTTAAAACCGTTGGCTACATACTTACCTACATGCATAAATTGTTATAACTGCCCCACGACTATTAATCATTTTCCGTGATTCTGCAGCAAATTAAGCTTCATTTACCGCCGCAGCGTTGAAGTGCCTCTTCAGCGTTTTCCCATCCCAAACATTCTTCTTCGCCATGACTTTTTTATAATACATACTTAAATGCTTTTATTTGTGAACCATCATTTGACCTCTAACACTGTGTAAAACATTTAATTTGGTTGCCACTCCGCTGTAGTTGACTTTTCGCTGAAACTATATTTTTGCGGATAGTTGTTCAACTGTTCGTTGTTTTAATTAAGGCATACTACTTTGTGGCATTTCATACTGTGAAACTGCTTTTAAATAATTATGTACCTCTAATCGTGTAGGTGTTGACTTTACTGCATAAGGAAGCCTGTTTTTGCTGCTATTTAATGTTTGGGAGGTTTTCTTTTTTTCTGAATTTGTTGCGCTCGCTCTGTGGTTGTTACTATTTTATTAATTATAATCTGTTAGCTATTATTTTAAAGCCACTCAAAGTAGGTCATTATCAAATTTGCTTTAACAGAAATGTGGTTTGTAATACATAAGTTGAATATACTTGAGTATGTCATTTAGGAATAACATCAATGTAGCTCAAATCTATTGAACGCTTAATGGTAAGTGTAGCTTAAGTGAGATTTGGGAGAGCCTCGATGTTGTCTCAAAGGGTTACAAGTCTTTGTAACTGCCTATATTGAGGGAGCAAGCTGTCGCCAAAATTTTCTTGCTCAGAGTATTGCAGAAATATTGAGGCCGAATACTTAGGGACGGTTATTTAGTCTTCGGATTAACATCGTTTTCGACGTTACCGATTCCCCCTGTTATATCCACGCTTTATGGAACGCTTCTACTAAGGTATTTGCTAGGTGGAAGTTTGCAACTTTTAAGTCGCCTATGCCCGATCGGTCTAACGGACTCGAATTTTTCATGGACCATTGGCTCAAATTTATGCCAGTTTGTTTTCCTAGGTTTTCCTAGAGTTTTGGTGATTTTATCTAAGTTTATAGTAAAACCTATGCACCTGTGATCTGAGAAAGAGGACCTGCCCAGGACCCTCCATTCGCTCACCAGAGTTTCAGTAACATCAAACACATTACTAGAGGTTGCTCTCCTATTAGATATGTTAAATTTACTTTTTAGCAAGTAATTGAATAAGAATTCACCTCTTTCACTGATGTGATCACTACCCCATACGGTATGGTGTGCATTCGCATCTGGGCCCACGATTAGCCGTCTTTTGCGCCCTTCTTTTTCCATCAACTCTGTCAGTTCTTCTGGTGTGCCATGAAACAGGATGCTAAGAGAAAATGCTCTTCCTTTTTTCTTTCTACCATCTCGGTCACTAGTACTGTAATTAAACAGGAAATTGAAATATTCTGCCTTCTTGGTTCGCCTCGTATGTTTGAAAATTTGTTGAACTTAGCCCACTGAGACATGCTGCGTTAAAGTTAAAAAAAAAAAACCNCCTTTCTACCATCTCGGTCACTAGTACTGTAATTAAACAGGAAATTGAAATATCCTGCCTTCTTGGTTCGCCAGGTATGTTTGAAAATTTGGTGAACTTAGCCCACTGAGACATGCTGCGTTAAAGTTAAAAAAAAAAAACCATTGCGCATCAATATCTACTCATGCCTGATCTGCTTTCATAACGCAGCCATAGATCATAGAAATTACCTATTTATTTTAGTCGATCTATGGCATTTCGAATAGCAGCGAATCTCCATATCATGGGCTCTATCTCACCTGTATCAGCCGCCAATTTCAATGGACTAATTTTTTCAAGACAGAATTTAGTTATTAATAACTACACAAAACAGAAATATATTTCGCAGTAACTTTTTCCACAAAAAATATTACCCAATCACCACTTTCATGTGAACTACGCGTATGACTATCGACGTTAGCTTGGAAACACCCACCAACGCGCTGCCTCAACGAAAGCTTACCAAACTCCAGCAGCAACCAAACCGGCAGCAAATCGCAGGCAAGCCCAGGCAACATCTGCAACAAGCAGGCGAGTCATCGAGTCGAGTCGCAAACATGCTAATGACAATATGCTTTATGATGTTGTCAACATTGGCCAACAACAACAATAGCAACAACAACGCGAGAGGTCGTAAACAAGACAATTGTATGGAGAGGTTGTAACAATTGCTGCTACCACGCAAACGTACTCGTAAATGCAAATCGAGCGCCATCAGTTTGGCAGCGCAGCAGTAGTCAGAAAAAACGCAACAAAAATAACAGAGTGCAATAAACAAAAATCATAGAATTTACAATGATTGCATTAAAAGTGGCACAATTCCCACCAAAAACCACCAACAGTTTGGCGGCAATGGTGCTTTGGTGTGATTATTATATGGCAAGCAGTTGGCGTTGTTGTTGTTTGCTGCCATTTCGGCAGATAATGCTAATTTGCGGGCGCTACAAACGCCAACTGGCAACGTTGTGAGAAAAAAGAATTAACAAAAAAAAGGAAAAAAGAACCCACACTGAATTAGACTAAAAGAATATGGCAAATGCTTTTGATTTATTTGCAATTGTTTCGGTTTTTTCGGTAGATGCCTCTTGTTTTTGCTTTGAGGTAGTACATGAAGCGTTTGGAAAATTCTCAGCTCGCACGCGAATGTATTGAGCGAATTTAAGAGTCTTGTGTAATATTTATGGAAATAAAGATAAAAAGATCTGCGGCTATATGTAACATGCAATGTGGGAGGTTGGAGGCAAGAGGAAAACAGGAAAATTAAAAATTTCGAACTAAGAAAGAACCGACTATGAAGTAAATAAGTTCATAAATACGGATTGAAAAATAAAATAAAATAAAGTAAAATAAAATAAAATAAAATAAAATAAAGTAAAATAAAATAAAATTGTTCGAAAGGATCTAGCTAGGTTATCAAAAGAATAAGAAAGCTGAATGTCTTCTCAACTCGAACCTATATTTGTGAATGAAGAAAATTTGTATAATGAAATTCAGTAACAAATTTTCTCTTTTTGATGTTTATATGATAACTGAATCAAATGGAAATATTATATATTGCTTTCTAATACAATAGTAGAAAATATCGCAAGTACTATTCTAACACTCCTTCTCAATATATACATATTTCGAAACCAAGTACATGTTTAATAAAGACCCATATTTTTTCTAAATTTACAGTGTTTTGTTTTTTGCAAATTCTTAGTCAAAATATCAGAAATCATTTCTTCTGTACATATATAATTTAGTTCAATTTCCTTGTTTTTATACATGTCCCGAACGTGATGGTATTTTAAATCGATGTGTTTACTCCGGGCATGGTAAACTGGATTTTTAACTAGATGCTGAGCGCCCTGATTATCACTGTTAATAACCATAGGTCCACTAATTGGAAAACCCATTTCAGTAAGAAGTTTTCTGATGTATACAGCTTCCTTTGCGGCAGTTGACAATGCGACATATTCTGCCTCTGTGCTACTTAACGCCACAATACGCTGCTTCTTTGATTCCCAGGAGAAAACGCTACCTGCTGCTATAAAAACACTACCGGTATACGACTTTCTATCACTTGCGTCAGAACCCCAATCAGCATCAACGTAACAAGCAATTGGCTGACCCGTCTTGTGATAATTAAGCTTCAAATCGATTGACC